>NC_057416.1:6491921-6762574 GCF_019320065.1 Cervus canadensis | reverse complement strand
GGTGATTGCAGCCATGAAATTAAAAGATGCTTGCTCCTTGGAAGGAAAGTTATGATCAACCTAGACAGCATATTAAAAAGCAGAGACATTACTTTGCCAACAAACGTCCATCTAGTCAAAGCTATGGTTTTTCCAGTGGTCATGTATGGATGTGAGAGTTGGACTGTGAAGAAAGCTGAGCACCGAAGAATTGGTGCTTTTGAACTGTGGTGTTGGAGAAGACTCTTGAGAGTCCCTTGGACTGCAAGGAGGTCCAACCAGTTCATCCTAAATGAAATTAGTCCTGAATGTTTATTGGAAGGACTGATGCTGAAGCTGAAACTGCAATATTTTGGCCACCTGATGCAAAGAACTGACTCATTGGGAAAAACCCTGATGTTGGGAAAGATTGAAGGCAGGAGGAGAAGGGGGCAACAGAGGATGAGATGGTTGGATGGTATCACCGACTCAAGGGACATGAGTTTGGGTAAACTCCGGGAGTTGGTGATGGACAGGGAAGCCTGGCGTGCTGCAGTCCAAGGGGTTGCAAAGAGTCGGACACGACTGAGCAGCTAAACTGACTGACTTACTGAAAGCCTGATGATTCACTTCTGAACATTTCAAAGCTGCATGCTCTGTAAAAGCTAGTCTTTTTGGCAAGCCTTTCAGGTGGAGAGTATGTTTTTTCCATTTCCCTCTTTTTCCTATATTTATATGAACAATTACTAAGTATATTTCAGTAGGCGTTAATTTAGTCTGGGCCATTGAGTCATTTCTGTATGTTTTCCCCACTAAGTTATCATGAAGTAACCCCTGACAATACGCACACTAGCATACATGAAATGTTTTATTCTCGTATTTATGATAGAGAATAAGCAAATACCATCACTCTGCTACCTGTACCAATGGTCCTCATTCTCTCCACCCCGTGTTTCTTATGTATTTTTGCGTTCATAAAATCGGATAAAATTGCATTACATTCCTTAAGACTATGTTATACAGTTGAATATTTAAAATTTTAAAAATTAGGATGGGTTCATCAGAGGAGGACTTGATCAACCTTCCAGCCAAGCCTAATCCATTAAACACCTCTGTCTGCAGATTAGCTGGGGAATAGCTTCCTCTCTCATGGAATCTGTGCCTAAGCAATTAAAATTTTTCATTTGAATAAGAAATAATTTTGGATCTGACAGTCAAATTATGCAGCCTAATCATTTATTTCAAACATTATTTTAAAAATGTTGGTACCTTGCAGAGATACATAAATTTCTAAATGTAAACAAAGAAATAGAAAGATGAGATTTAAAAAATGGTAAAGTGGAACCAGAGCAAAAGGAATTTAATTTGGAAAAATGAAGTGAAACTGGGTGAGATTCTTAAGCAAGGTGTATATACGTACACACACACACACACACACACACACGTATATATCGTTAAATCCTATAAATTTGTATCCTGCAAATTGTGTCTAATTTTTCTAATATCCAATACAAAAGGGGTGCAGATCCGTGAACATCCTGGGCCACAGGATAAAAACAACCCAGAGCATGTGTCTTTCTGGTATATAAGGGAGAATTTTGGCCAGTGCGTTCTCCAAGAATAGTTTTTAAAATTCGTTGACAATGTCCTCAACGGGACCCTTCCAGTCTGCGTGGCTCAGCGTCGGGCTTTGTGTGGGTCAGGTTCACTCAGACCGATCACGCTCTAGCCCATGCCGGTCTGTGACCCCAGGGGCACGGGGGTGTGTGTTTACCAACCAGTTCTCTGGGCAGTGTGAGGTAAACCCTTATTTGAAGCATTTGTCCATTTTCACAGAGTATTTCCACACATATATAGCATAATATTACTAGACCATAAAAAAGAAGGAAATTTTGCCCTTTGTGACAACACGGATCAACCTGGAGGGTATCGTGCTAAGTGAAAGAAATCAGACAGAGAAAGACAAGTACTGTTTGATTCCACTTATGTGTGAAATCTTAAAACAAGACAAAATGAAAACAGCCTCATAGATACAGAGAACAGACTGGTGGTTGCCAGAGGAAAGAGGGATGGGGATTGAGTGAAATAGCTGAAGGCTCTAAGAGGTGTAAAGTAAGTAAGTTACAGGGATGTGAGTTACAGCAGAAGGAATATGGTTAATAATATTTTAATAGCTTTGTATGGGGACAGATACTCGGTAGACTTACCATGGTGATCATTTTATAATGTATGCAAATATTGAATCACTATGTTGTACACTGAAACCAGCTTTTTTTATTTTTTCATTTATTTTTATTAGTTGGGGGCTAATTACAGTATTGTAGTGGTTTTTGCCGTATATTGACATGAATCAGCCATGGATTTACATGAAACCAGTTTAATTTTATATGTCAACTATATTTTCATTACAAAATTTAAATGTAAACCTGTGACTTTTTGTTGCTGTTCAGTCACTAAGTGCTGTCTGACTCTTTGAGATTCCATGGACTGCGGCATGTCAGGCTCCCCTGTCCTTCTCCATCTCCTGGAGTTTGCTCAAACTCAGTCCATTGAGTTGGTGATGCCATCCAACCATCTCATCCTCTGTCGTCCCCTTCTTCTCTTGCCCTCAGTCTTTCCCAGCATCAGGGTCTTTTCCAATGAGTTGGCTCTTTGCATCAGGTGGCCAAAGTATTCAGCATCAGTCCTTCCAGTGCATATTTAGAGTTGATTTCCTTTAAGGTTGACTGGCTTGATCTCCTTGCTGTCCAAGGAACTCTCTGTCCAAGGATCATCTGTCTAAATTAGTCTACCATATTAGTGAAGCTCCTGACTATACTGCCTCTCTGGGAGGAGTCAATTTACATCCTAGGTTGGAAAGATGAGCCAAGGAAAGTTAATTGCACACTTTTTTATCCCCCAGCTTACACTGCTGCCAGTGTTTATCACAACTCTGAAAAAAGATAATTTTAAACCAGCTGGGTTAACATTGCGAACTCCCTTTTAACAGTCACCGTGGTGGTATACACCATATATCTGCCGTGTTGACCTGCAGGCTTCAAAGTTGCGTAGTGCGTTGTAGTAAAGAAAGAGACATTACTGTGTTAACTAAGGATAATGGCAATCAAAGGAAGGATCAACTAAATTTCTACTCTATTTCTGCTTTGCAGGCATTTGGTTGCTCTTGCTATGGTTAGAATTTTCTCTGTCCCCAACCCTTTGTACCATATATTTTAAAATGGAAATAAATTTAGATTTCTGAAAGTGCTATTTCCTGAGCCATTTTCACATCTAGTGCACAAATTATTATTCTCTTAGAGTACTTCTCTGTGGAAAATTGTCATGATATAAGAGAGGTTCCAACACTGTATATTTATAGGTTTTTCAGCTGCAGAAACTATAGAGTTCTGGAAACAGATTGGTAGAAAATGAAATCTCCTTGCCCTTAATATCCTTCCTTATCTGATAAAATTTAGGACTGTAGATATTTAGAATGCATGCCATATTCCATGGTCAAAAGAGAACGTTCCCATTATTTGTCTCTCATGATGAGGGGCGGAGAAGGCGATGGCAGCCCACTCCGGTACTCTCATCTGGAAAATCCCACGGACAGGGAAGCCTGGTGGGCTACTATTTATGGGGTTGCACAGAGTCGGACACGACTGAAGCGACTTAGCAGCAGCAGCATGATGAAGGGATTTTTGTTTTCTTTGGGCATTGTACTACAACAGGACTGGACTCATTAGTGGAGAAGATGGGTCACCATCTAAATTATTATATGATTTCATGGACTCTGGAAAGGCACTTCATAAAACTTTTCACAAAAGAGGCACTCAAAAATGTTTGTGGGATAGGTGAATGAACTAATACTTTCTAAATATTTCTAGTTTTATGTTGCTTAAGTAGAAGAATTTTAATTTTTTCTTTGAAAAATACTTACCCTAACAGAGCATATTAAAAGGCAGAGACATTACTTTGCCAGCACAGGTCCATCTAGTCAAAGCTATGGTTTTTCCAGTGGTCATGTATGGATGTGAGAGTTGGACTGTAAAGAAAGCTGAGCACCGAAGAATTGATGCTTTTGAATTGTGGTGTTGGAGAAGACTTTGAGAGTCCGTTGGACTGCAAGGAGATCAAATTCAGTCCATCCTAAAGGAAATCAGTCCTGAATATTCATTGGAAGGACTAATGCTGAAGCTGAAACTCCAATACTTTGGCGACCTGATGCAAAAAACTGGCTCATTGAAAAGACCCTGATGCTGGGAAAGATTGAAGGCTGGAGGAGAAGGGGACGGCAGAGGATGAGATGGTTGGATGGCATCACCGACTCGATGGACCTGAGTTTGAGCAAACTCCGGGAGTTGGTGATGGCGTGCTGCAGTCCATGGGTCACAAAGAGTTGGACACAACTGAGTGACTGAACTGACTGCACAGATCAGAGCCTTAGATCCTTGTTGTAATCAGTAATTGGGAAAGTAACTGATTAATGCCGTAACAATGCCTTCCTTTGGCGGCACCCTTTTTGTGGTTGCTTGCCTTTAATTACTGTAACTAAAGAGCAAAGAATTTGTGGTGCATGATTCTTCTGCTTACTGGTCCTACTGAAAATTCCAGGCAAATATACGTAAAAAGGATGACTTAATGGACACTGGCAAGAGGAAGGAAGGAGAGGGTGGTGTGAATGGACAGAGCAGCATGGAAACATATATGCTACCGTGTGTAAACCAGATGGCCGGCGGGAGTTTGCCGTGTGACTCAAGAAACTCAAACCAGGGCTCTGTGACGACCCAGAGGGGTGGGATGTGTGGCTGATTCATGTTGATATATGACAAAAACCAACACAGTATTGTAAAGCAATTATTCTTCAGTTAAAAATAAATTTAAAAAAAAAAGAAAAAAAAATTAAAAATAGAAAATGGCTTGCTCCAAGGCTTGGTTGGACAAAGAGTCATCTTGAGAAAGGAACATGTTTTTGTCCTATGGTGAGATCAGTAGGCAAGATGAGAGATGGTTTTCCATCATTTATTAATGTTTTACCTATGAGAGTAGTAAACTCTAGTTGGTGGAGAGGAAAACCTCTTTTCTCAGAGATTTTTGGAAGGGGTGGCATTCACGGTAGCAAAAGCCTGAAATAATAATTTTTAAAAAAGTTTCTAAATATTCATAGGAAAGAAAAAATTCCTTGTAAACACCATGTTTTTAATTCAACATTATTGGGGACATGGGTACATATTTCCATTTTGAGAGCTCAACTTTCTGATATGACATATTCTCAATAGTTTGGAAATTAACATAGTTGAATTTATGGTTGGTAATTTTTGCTGTAATAATAGGATTCTTGCTGGTAATCATTTAAGACAATGGGGGAAAGGCATTTAAAACTACCATGTGCCATTTAAAGTAGTATTTTTTCTCCGAACTAAAGTGAAGGTTTTGTGTCCTCATCTCCCCATTCCAGCCCCCTCTGCCACCTCCCCCCCCCCACCCCTAACACACCCACTTAATCACAGCAAAAAATACTTTGATGAGCACTGTCTGGTCTGTTGACTGTAGCAGAGTGTCCTAGGTTTTCCTGAGAGTAGATCTGTATCTAAAAGCTCCAGAAGCTATTGTTTTCACTCCTGAAACACATTTCAGTGACCAGAAATTATTTTTCAGTTTCTTTGTTTGAAATTTATGGTTGAACTTGGAGTATTTGCATTTTGTTGAAAATTAAGAATAATTCTCCAAGTGTTATAGTCCTATTTTCATATATCAAAATTACCTCCTAGTTATATAGGAAGTATTATTAAATGCTTGAATTTCTTTGACTCAATATCAATGGCACTTTTAATTATATTTAATTTGTAAAGTGATTAAAATGATGTGAATAAAAGTTGAATACATATAAACATTTCTTAAATCTCATTAGAGCTCTGTTAGACCCCCAGGTAATCTAATTTTATTTATTCTTTTCTAATGATAAGTTAGGTTTCTGAGTTTGAATGGACAAGAGATCTGTGAAAATACCACAGTACTGTAGAAAGCAAATATATTGACTTTGTCAAAATGTGTTGAATTTTTTCCCCTCTGATACTCATTGTAAACAGAATTACTTTTCTTCGTGGTGAACTCTGTATGCTTTTAAGATTTTCCCAGTGGGCTCTGACTTTTTTTTTTTTTTAACAAAATCATTTGTCATTCAGTGGAACTTGTTATATGAACTGATTACCAATAACTGTCTCCTTTCACTCATGGATTTTAAAAATTCACTAGAAATGTGGTACGTGAGGTCACAGAGCTACAAGAACTTTTTCTGTTTGATTTCGTGAAATATCATCCAGAAAACTTAATGCACAAAATCAGATAATTTTTAAATAAACCTTTTAAAAACCAGATACTCAAGGAATGTACTAAATGTGCAGAATGAGCAGATATGAGGAAGCCTACCAGTTCAACTTTATCTTCTTTGTGCACTTGAAATCAGCCTGGTGACGGGCTCTGGAAGGACTGGCCAGAGGAGACGCCCTTGTTTCTTTGCCAGTTCCAAGGAATCTTTGGTAAGCTCTGCTCTTGATAAGAAGAAACAGGGGGTACTAGGTACGACTGTGTCTAGTAGCGCTTGATTATTTATCTCCTTAGATTAAACAAGAAAACAGCTTAACTTTTTTTTTACACAAACTATGTGCCAAACAGAGATAATTTTAAGATCAGATATGAAATTTATATAACTTGAATTAAAAATATTTCCCCCTTATTAAAAAAGTTAATTCATTTTTTCATTGTAAGCAGATTGAAATTATAGGAAAGCACTAAAAAACTTTTCACTTCTCGGGATTTCTTCTGAAAATCGTTTATGGTATTTGGAATTATATGAGACTGTGGATTATCTGTTCCTATTAGGAGGCACTGTCTTTTTTGTTTTTTTCTTTTTGGCTGTGCTGCATGGCTTGCAGGGTCTGAGTTCCCCAGCCGGGAATGAAACCTGGGCCCTCTGTAATGAGGTGCGGAGGCCTAACCACTGGATCTCCAGGGAATTCTTAGGAGCCAGTTTCTTGATTGCTTAGTTGTGCAGAGGAAGTTAACTCTGGGAGAAGAGGCAGCACCCCATCCCCACATATACACATCCCACCAAATGCAGCCTTCTTGCTTGAAAAGAAGTGTCTAGTCTTTATCAGGGAATTTTTTTTTTTTTCCCCAAGGATCTTTAGTAGATTTCAATAACTGTCCTTTACTTACTCTAACAGCAGTTGGTTACTTATTATTATAGTATCGATGTTTTTATTTTACTTGATTTGACACAGACCCATAGTATACCTTTGTGGCAAATGTTTCAAGATTCCTGCAAAAGGAAGGAAAGTGAAAGTGTTAGTCGCTCAATCGAGTCCGATTCTTTGCGACTCCATGGACTGTAGCCCGCCAGGCTCCTCTGTCCATGGGATTCTCCAGGCAAGAATACTGCAGTGGGTTGCCATTCCCTTCTCCAGGGGATCTTCCAAACCCAGGGATCGAACCTGGGTCTCCTGCATTCCAGGCAGAGTCTTTACCATCTGAGCAAAAGGAAGGGGTAGGTCACAGTTTTAAGTCTTCTTTTTTTTAGTTGATTGTTTCTTCTTTCCTCTGAGGTTAACCCATGTGAGTGAATTCTGTATTTGAGTCATAATGATGCTTTGTGTAAGATTTAGTGGAATAATCAAAATTCCCTAGTTTAAATTTTCTAAAATCGGTCTAGAGAAGGTGGAGCAAGAAGAGGTGTATCTGTCAGCTGCCATAACAAGATACCATAAACTGGGTGGTATTTCTTGCAGTTCAGCAGATTGGAGGCCCGAGGTCAGGGTGCCACCGTGGTTGATTTCTCGGTGAGGGCCCTGATTATGATTCACAGATGGCCATCTTCGCCTTGTATTCTCACATGGCAAAGAGAAACAGAACATCTCTCTCATGCCTCTTTCGTTCCTTTTAAGGGCACTAATCCATTCATGAGGGCTTCTCTCTCAGGAGCTAATCACCTTCCAAAGGCCCCACCTTCCAACACCATGACACACGGGAGTTAGGATAGTAACAGGAATTTTGGGGGCGACACTAACATTCAGTCCATGACATGAGGATTCCATGATCTTGGAGAAAGGATTACAAAGCTCTCTTCTTCTTCATGGGGCTTATTAAACTGCAAGTAATATCCTTAGGCATCCTTGCAACTACTGCCTCGGAAATGAGAAGTGGTTGGAAAGAGAACAGGTGTCCTCTTGCTAGGTGCTATGTTAGCACACAGCACTGCAGAGAAACAGAGTGAAACTTCATTCATTCACTCTTATTCATATGTTAATTCATTCATACATTCGGTAGTTATTTAAGTGTCTCCTGTGTTTCCAGATATTTATCTAGAAATCTAGAATATGATGGAAAACTGAGACTATAAAGTTTTCTATTTTCTCAACAAAAAGTGATAAGGAGACAATATAATGCATTTGAAAAAAATACTCAGACCTCAGTCCTAATATGATCGTTCAATTAAAATCTTGTATGTCTTCAGTTCAATCATTTGCGTTTTTAAATTTTAGATAAGTGGTCGTAATACCTATTCCCTTGGCCATTCATTTGGAGAAGCAAATCAATAATGAATGTAAAAGTCTCTGAAGTGAAAGTGTTGGTTGTTTTAATCTTGTCCACTTTTTACAACCCCATGGACTGTAGCCCGCCAGGCTCCTCTGTCCATGGAATTCTCCAGGCAAGAATACTGGAGTGGGTAGCCATTCCCTTCTTTGCAGAATATATATTATTACTTATTATCAGGACTCATTAAAAAATACATTTAAGATTTGCAAGATGCCGGTATATTCTTTCATCTTGGGGAGGCATCATCATTTTGGAGTTCTTCAGATTTAGGAAACAAGTGGTGTTTTTAAATGACTATCTTCAGGAGATGTTCTCCCTCTAGTGGTTGCTATGGAAACTGCACGAGGAGTTTCTGATGGTACAAGTGGAAAACAAACTGAAGAGAACTGAAAAAAAAAAAATTACTCTGAATTATTGAGAAGATGTTAGCTATTTTTGAAAGGCTCTCCAGTTGGAGTTTTAACATTTTGTGGCAGCCAGTTTTTGAAAATGAGGAAGAAAATTCTGTGCTCCTGTTCTGGTATCTCATTGATTTGAATGGAGACGATGGTTGAGATGTCTTTGGTTTGGAAGAAGCGATAAAGAAGGCAGCCCTCTCCACTCGGCAGGGCCACGAGGGACACTTTCAGCTACAGGTCCTGACGTGCTGTTGTCCGCTTTCCTCTTCCGTGTTCAGTACAGCAATCCTGGACTGCAATTGCAGGGAGCTACAATCCTGGCTTCCTTGCAGGAAGCTGAACAGAAGTTCTGGGTGAGTAAGCCTATTTGGACTTTCTAACTGGTACTTTTTAAGAAATGATTCCAAAAGGAAAAAAAAAAATTTTTTTTTTCCAATTTATTGGGAAGATTGATACATTTAAGAATCCAGCCCCTAACATGGGCTAACCAGGTCCCCAGTGGGCTCTCCCCTGCTGGCCAGGCACCATCCTGTTCTGCCCTTTGCCCCCCAAGGTCCGAACATGCTGTTGTCTCACGTCCCCGGATGCTGCACATTTGGCCTTGCCGTTCCCTATTCTTGGGATGCTCTTCATCACATCACTGGCTCCTATGGCCTGAAACCTCACCTGCCTCAAGAAGGTCTTCCCTGACCAGCCTAGCAAAGTAGCCTTTTAACAGTTCATCTTTGTCACACCACCCAAAGCTCTTACAACAATCTAGTTTAACTTGCCTGTTTCCTGTCTGTATCCCTACCCAGAATGGAAGTGACATGAGGCAGGAGATGTGTCTCTGTTATTCACACTTGTATCCCAGAACCGAGAACAGTGCTTCACATCTGGCAGATGCCTCATCTGGGTTGACACAATGAATATCTGAACGGAAAATGACCCTATCATCAACGCTTTGGTGCCAGTCGCTTAAAGCATTTTTGAAACGTTGAACAGTCTTTGGTGCCTTATCTTAGTTGAGACTTTTCACCTTTGAAATCACTTAACTTGGAAAAGACCCTGATGCTGGGAGGGATTGGAGGCAGGAGGAGAAGGGGACGACAGAGGATGAGATGGCTGGATGGCATCACCGACTCGATGGACATGGGTTTGAGTAAACTCCGGGCATTGGTGATGGACAGGGAGGCCTGGCGTGCTACGATTCATGGGGTCGCAAAGAGTCGGACACGACTGAGCGACTGAACTGAACTGAACTGAACTTCCTAATTTAGTTCCCATTGAAATAAGGGCTGTAAAAGTTTGTAATTCTTTATGTGTGGTCGCTTCAGTCCTATCCGACTCCTGGGAAGCCTGCCTGTATTCCTTATACAGAAGCTCTCTTCCAGAATTATGAAATTTAAAGTGAAAAAGTCACTCAGTCATGTGGGGAAAATGTTTAGTGAGTTCTTAATGTGCTAAAAGGGACTTGCCAGGTGGCGCTAGTGGTAAAGAGCCCACCTGCCAATGCAGGAGACATGAGATTCGGGTTCTATCCCTGAGTCGGGAAGATTCTCTGGAGGAGGGCATGACAACCCACTGCAGTATTCTTGCCCGGAGAATCCCCATGGACAGAGGAGCTTGGTGGGCTGTGGTCCATGGGGTCACAAAGAGGTTGACCATGACTGAAGTGACTGAAGCACAGCAGAGCACATTGCGTTAAAAAAGAACATGATGTCTTTATTTCTGTGTCTTTTATTAAATTCAGCTCGATTCTCACAGCTTAGTTAGTGATACATTGTTTCTTGTACAAGAAGCTATTTCATAAATTATGGTTGTTTTTCTGAAATTTATGCTATTCCATCTTGCTCCATCTTCCATAAAGAGATAATCACTGTTCACACTCACATTCTTGGCTTCCTCAGTCTTTTCTAGCCTCAATAAATGATAAAAAAGAAATTCTTCTCAAATGGCTTATTTTTTATACCTGTCATCAGTTGTGATTGATGTTCTCTTTTGAAACTGCTTTAAATATTCCTCCTATTTCTGCATGGTTTTGAGACTAAAAAATGTACTCAGAGACCAAGGATTTCAGATCTGGGAGCTGGGAGGTGTGTACCGCGGTCCCCCAGACTGCCCTGGGAGCTGCTGAGACCCGGCACTAGGCATGGAGCTACTGGTTGCCTTCTGTTCATGTTTGAGCCCTACTAATGTGAGCATGTTGCCACATGCAACTGAAGAACAGGTGGCTTTGCTATAAATTTATAGCAAGAAGGCTAAGACACCAAAAAGTGAATTACTAAAATCTTCTGTTGTCGCTGTCTCCATGCAGCCCCGTGAACACAGGGGCAGCGTGCACGTGGTTATCAGGGTGCTCCCTGGTAATGTGTGCATCGGTTTAAGGAATGACATGTCTTAGACAACGAATGATAGGAAGTAGAATAAGGTTAATATGCATTTTATAGATAGTTCTGCTTATTACAAAGACTCTAAAAATAAACAGATGAAAAGCAGCTTATCACTGGTTTATTCAGCCTCCCTCTTTCTGCACTTATGCTTTCCTGCTCTCGTTACCATAGTTACTGGTTTAATCATGATGCACAGACCCATTTCTAATTACAGTAGATGCCAGCAAAAAAATTAATTCTTTGCATATCTTAGGCCACAAGCAGCTTGTTTTTTGGCACTTTGTTATTATACCATATATTCTGAAACAGACATTTGTGCATCATTTAAAACTATTATTTTCTGCCATCCTTATTGAGATGAAAATAATTCTATCAAGTGGATTGATGTTAAAACAAGTGATACAAAAGGTTTGGAAGAGATGACAGTTTATTACAAGTGAGACATCATTTGTGTTATCCCTAAAATGTTAATTAATAGCAATGAATATGTATTATATTCTAATCAGAAAATATTATTAAAATGATGTTCATCATTTAGAAACCAAAATTATTAAGTTGTTGTGACTAAGCAGTTGAGCCAGCTATCACTATTTGAGCATTAATATTTTCTTAAAAAAGGGACAGTTTACATCAAAATTCATTCTAGCTCCTCTTCTACTTATCATAATTATATCAATCTAGTTAGGACAGATACTAAAAAAGTATTATAGACATTTTATTCACTTTTATTATTATTTTCAGTTCAGTAACAGTTTTAAAATATAAATGAATTATTATCATCAGTAACGATATTAGAGTATCATTACTTTATGGGCTTTTATGTTGATAATTTGAAAATGCTCTTAGCATTCTTAATTCAAGTGTATTCCCTCTTTTCTGCCTTAGGAAAACAGACCAAAACAGCTTTTTTTTTTTCCTCACAAAATTACAATATATCTTCTCCTTAAACCTATGGGAAAATGTTTTCTATTAGATTGTTCAAAATAATTTTTAAATGGGTTTTGATTATGCTCCCAAATGTATTTGAATCATACTTACATTGGTTGACATATACATTTTCTAAAGCAGTAAACGTATGGTGTTTCATGACTCCTCTGGTTCTAAAACTGCTGCATATTTCACAAATGCTAGTCCGACAGGCATGTTCAATTTCACTGATAGAACTGGTTGTAATCACACAGAGTATATTTCCATCATAACATAATAAAGAGACGCGTGCACCATCATGGATCTGGCCTTGTTTGGCAGTCACTTGCTGCTGGGTTCCTACCTTGACTAGCATGGGATCTTTAAAGCGTGTGTGATCTTCCCAGAAATAACACTCGCAGCCTGGAAGCAGGCCCTGTGGTTCCGCTCGTGCTTATGGGAAAACCCACGACTGCCAAACTATAAATGTTTTCCTGCCTGTTAAGACTGAAGCAGAGAAATATAGACTAAAAACAGGAAAACTTCCCTGTTGCAAAGCCTAGATTCGTTTTCTTCTGTTTAAAATCGTCCTACTCTGGTTCTACATCCAGATATGTATCCGCTCATTGGTAGTTCATTACAAAATAAATTTTCACTTCCAATTGAATTTTTCTGACTTTTTCCATTTGGTAGTCTTATATCACAGTTAATGGACACGTATAATAGGTATATGTTATTAACTGAAATAGCTTTGAAATTAGTGCACTATTTAGTCTTCCAGTTAAACTGGTAGAAGGGCCTCTCGTTAATTGGGGAAGACATATTTATTGGCTTTTTATGTGGTATTTTTAACTTGCCTGGCAGCAAATGGAAATCAGTTGGGAAAGCATGAGTCTGTTAATTAGCTGAATTGAGTTAAGGGAGACAAAAAGCTCTTAATTTGGATAACAGGTTTTCCATCAGGAAGAATACAGATTATTACATCATTCACAATTCTAAATACTCAGAAATGAAATTGTAGACATAATGAAGATTATTAAACAAGCTTGTCATTTTTTAAAAGGATTATTTGTTACTTCTTTGGATTGCAGCAGCTGAGTGCCATTAGCTATATTTGCTGGAACCATGTTGGGTCTTCTTGGAATTTTTTCTGAATTCAAACCATAATGCATATGTGACAGACATAATTTAGACTTCTATGCAGTTACTGTCAATTGGCAATCATAACAAACAGGGTTGACTTTTTCAAGTCAAGTATTTTAAAAACAATTTTAATGAGTAAACTTAGAAAATTTGCATATTAAATTATTTAATTTTTTAAAATAAAATGATTTGAGAGTAAGCCTGAGGAGTAAAAAGATGAAACCCAGACTCTATGTTATCCATTCACTTGAGGTCACTCACATGTATGTAAATAATTGGTTAACAATTTTTAAATTAAACTGGTCTATTGAGAGTCACCTTACTGATCAAACTAATTGTTGATTTCAGCTTGTGATCTCAGTGGCATTTGTCAATTTAAGTGCAGTTTTGCATTGTGAAAATTGGCCTATTTAAGTTTTGGCTTTGTGCTAACTGAATGCTTTTATTTTTTTAAGGATAGTTCACTTTGTTTAGATTTTCACTGAAATTAGTTGTAAATGCAACACTTCAAAAATAACTTGTTTAAAAACTTCAAGCAAATACTGGATTGGGCAAAAATTTTGTTTTTCCAAACCAGTATATAATGTCTTCATAGACCCACAGCATTGGCCTCTCTCCCACCCATTTTGCTCTCTGATCCATAGCTAGTCACTGTTATCAACATGGGGCTGAGAGGTTACCATTCCTTCTTAAAATAGCAAACAATAAATAATAAATAAAATAATATCCGCCTTGGAATTTTATGCCTAGTGGTGACCTTTGACCTTGAGATGGGGATTTGAACAATAATTTAATTTTATCATTATTGTTTTTAAAAATATACACAGTGTTAGCTAGTTTAGGTGACAATCTAAAAAATGGGACCGCGCTTTATGGCTAACATGGCCATCAGGAAGAAGTTTGTGACACAATTTGTAAATGTGCCTGGAGGCACGTATGATATTGTGTTCTGTGCTATTTGTCACCCGCCCCCCTGCCCCCAGGCAATCAGTGATCTGCTTTTGCCACTGTGGATTAGTTTTGTCTGCAATAGAACTTACAGAATTTACAGAATTTAATATAAGTTAAATATTTATTTATAGCTTTCTGTGTCTGGCTGCTTTCACTCACCATTAAACTTTTGAGATTCATACATGTCCTTGTAGATGTTAAAAGTCCATTTCTTTTAGATGCTGAATGGTAATTCATTAGTTGGATTTACAGTTTATCCAGTCACCCTTTGACAGACATTTGGGTTATTTCTGGTTGGAGGTTGTTATTTTAAAAAAAGTATTAGCTGGGAAGAGCTACATACCATCACAGTAATGGATAATTTATAATATTCTGTGCTATGGGTTTTTAAAATCTCATATATGGCATCACACAGTTGTTTATCAATTGACTTGTCTAGTGGGCTTTCCTGGTAGCTCAGCTGGTAAAGAATCCACAGGCCAATGCAGGAGATACAAGAGACATGGGTTCTATTTCTGAGTCAGAAAGATCCCCTGGATTAGGAAATGGCAAACCACTCTAGTATTCTTGCCTGGAAAATTCCATGGACAGAAAGGCCTGGAGAGCTACAGTCCATAGGATCACAAAGAGTTGCACACAACTTAGCACTCATGCACACACCCAACTGTTTAATAATACATCATGCCAAAATTATATTAACGGAGAGGAAAAAATGCTGTGTTTGGGAAATTGTTGTATTGCCTTCACTGTTTGGTATGTGGGAGGAGTGAGTGGAATGCCCATTTTATCTGCAGGAAAAGTGCCAGGATTCTTGATAGAAGTTTTCAAATTATTTGAATAGCTTTTATTCTGAAGAATTCAAAGCAAAGTTCAGCTTTAGAGACCCAAAAGAACCTCACCAAGAAAAAAAAATTTTTTTTTTTAAATTTAATTCAGAGTTGAGTATAATTGTCTGAATTTAGCTTGTGAGGTGCATAAAATAAACTGTGTACTACCCAGAATGCATTTCAGGAAGATGACTTCATGTTGAAATGTTCTTCAAAAATAACAGAAAATAGGCTTATAAAGTTTTTTAAGTTGAGGTTTATGTTATACTTTTTGTTGTTGATGATGTGAGCTCATCTAAAAACCTCTATAAAAAGATTACTCACATGGAGGTAATCTTCATTGTGAACTAAACTGCCCTGCTTTTGTTTTGTTTGGAAACTTCTGATGCTGTTTTCAATCAGAGGAACCATTTTTACTGGGTGTTTTTATTAAGGAGAGCATCTTGGCTCAGCGGAGAATGACTGAGTGTTGTTTCTGTGTCCATGTTCATTCCTCTCTGGAGTGTGAGCGGCTCATCCTGTAAAATAAAACAGCTGTTGGGGGGTTGTTAGTGCTGAAATCAGGAAGAGGAAAGGGGTTGAGGTGGAATGACCTGGAGGTTTGCCTTTTCCGCAGGAATACATAAATTCCTTGGGAACCAGGATAAGAGAGAGCTAACTCTTCACTTCCAAACACTGTCCATGGGATTCTGCAGGCAAGAACACTGGACTGGGTTGCCATGCCCCCCTTCAGGGGATCTTCTTCACTCAGGGTCAAACCCGCGTCTCATGTCTCCTGCTTTGGGCCGTGGGTTTTTGACCACTAGCACTACCTGGGAAGCCCTATTAAACTCCCTAGGGACCCCAAATTAGGTCCACATGGCACTGTTCTTGGGATTCTTGGTGATTTAGTAATTTCCTGGTCTTTCACGGGTTATAGACTAACATGGGAGTAAATCAGGGGGGCACGTTCCTTTAATCAGGGGGCACATTCCTTCCTAGACCGTGTGGTTTGGCATTGCACCCCCATGCTTGTTAGCTGTAAGTGACTTTTAAAATGAGAGGCCGTTTTGCTGCGCCTGTGTCAGGAGTGGCTAGCCTGGCTGAGCCAGGAGCAGCAAGTGGAAGGAAGAAGGCTGCCCAGCCCATCTTAGCTTATTTGAGTGCAGTTGGGAATAATGGCAGTTTATCTGAAAAGAAGAGAGTCAGGGCAAAAACGAAAGTGGCGGCCCCCAGGCAAGCCTAAATAACCTCCAGCAAGCTGGGAGCTGTGACCTTTGTCCCTCCTCATGCTTATTGTCTTGTGGCATCAAGGTGTGTGTTTCCCTGGTGGCCATGGCCTCAGCTCAGAAGCAGCAAGGTGAGCAGGGTGGGGAGGGAGACAGGAAAGTGCAGGAAACAGCCTCCTCGGAACCTCCCTGCTCCCCAGCAGGCTCTGCTCCTGTGTCCTCTGTGAGCCTGGCAGGCTCCTGCTTCCTTCTGCCTGTTCAGTGAGGGAGCTGATGGCCTCAGGCAGCTCATGGCCAGAACCTGGATGCTTCAGTGCCGTGTTCTTCCCACTTCACGTTCCCACAGCTTTGGAAGTAAAGTATTCTGCTAAAGAATGAACGTCCTCACCTTAATAATCTTTCCAGTTGTATGGTATATATATCTTATTCACCCTATCACATGTCAGTAACTATAAAGGCTGCCTTGGACAACATGTTTTAAAATTGCCAACATCTGTCGGATCATAGAAAAAGCAAGAGTTCCAGAAAAACATCTACTGCTTTATTGATTACGCCAAAGACTTTGACTGTGTGGATCACAACAAGCTGTGGAAAATTCTTAAAGAGATGGGAATACCAGGCCACCTGAGATGGGAATACCAGGCAGGTCAGGTGGTCTGATATGCAGGTCAAGAAGCAGGTCTTGACCTGCATGCCAGAAATCTGTATGCAGGTCAAGAAGCAACAGTTAGAACTGGACATGGAACAACAGACTGGTTCCAAATAGGAAAAGAGTACGTCAAGGCTGTGTATTGTTATGCTGCTTATTTGACTTCTATGCAGAGTACATCATGAGGAATACCAGGCTGGATGAAGCACAAGCTGGAATCAAGATTGCCAGGAGAAATATCAATAACCTCAGATATGCAGATGACACCACCCTTATGGCAGAAAGCGAAGAAGAACTAAAGAGCCTCTTGATGAAAGTGAAAGAGGAGAGTGGAAAAGTTTGGCTTAAAGCTCAACATTCAGAAAACTAAGATCATGGCATCCGGTCTCATCACTTCATGTCAAATAGATGGGGAAACAATGGAAACAGTGACAGACCTTATTTTCTTTGGCTTCAAAGTCACTGCAGATGGTGACTGCAGCCATGAAATTAAAAGACGCTTACTCCTTGGAAGGAAAGTTATGACCAACCTAGACAGCATATTAAAAAGCAGAGACATTACTTTGCTGACAAAGGTCCATCTAGTCAAAAGCTATGGTTTTTCCAGTGGTCATGTATGGATGTGAGAGTTGGACTATAAAGAAAGCTGAGCACTGAAGAATTGATGCTTTTGAACTGTGGTGTTGGAGAAGACTCTTGAGAGTCCCTTGGACTGCAAGGAGATCCAACCAGTCCATCCTAAAGGAGATCAGTCGTGAATATTCATTGGGAAGGACTGATGCTGAAGCTGAAACTCCAATGTTTTGGCCACCTGATGAGATCTGACTCATTGGAAAAGACCCTGATGCTGGGAAAGATTGAAAGCAGAGGAGAAGGGGACGACAGAGGATGAGATGGTTGGATGGCATCACCGACTTGATGGACATGAGTTTGAGCAAGCTCTGGGAGTTGGTGAAGGACAGGGACCCCTGGAATGCTGCATTCCATGGGGTGGCAAAGAGTCAGACACGACTGAGCGACTGAACTGAATGGATAAAAACTGCCTTTGACAACATGTGTTAAATCTACTTAACTTAGGTACTGCTACAGATTCAGCCCTTGTTTCTGGGAGAAAGGTATTTAAAAATCAGTGGTGGTATGGATAAGGACTGAGTGTCTGGTGCTATTATTATAGTACCGTAGATAAATAACATTTGTAGACTGCATTATAATTCAGTGAACTTACGGTTTCTTATAGTTGCTGGTGGGGGAAAGTATGGGGAAAGGGGGTAGTTAGGGAGTTTGGGATGGAACTGTACACACTGCTATATTTTAAATGGATAACTAGCAAGGACTTAACTGAATAACACATAGAACTCTGCTCAGTGTTACGTGGCAGCCTGGATGAAAGTGGGGAGTTTGGGGGAGAATGGATACATGTATATGTATGGCTGAGTGTTTTTGCTTTTCACTTGAAACTATCACCACCTTGTTAATTGGCTATCAGTTCAGTTCAGTCACTCAGTCGTGTCCGACTCTTTGCGACCCCATGAATCACAGCACACCAGGCCTCCCTGTCCATCACAAACTCCTGGAGTTTACTCAAACTCAAGCCCATCGAGTCGGTGATGCCATCCAGCCATCTCATCCTCTGTCGTCCCCTTCTCCTCCTGCCCCCAATCCCTCCCAGCATCAGGGTCTTTTCCAATGAGTCAACTCTTCACATGAGGTGGCCAAAGTATTGGGAGTTTCAGCTTCAGCATCAGTCCTTCCAAGGAACACCCAGGACTGATCTCCTTTAGGATGGACTGATTGGATCTCCTTGCAGTCCAAGGGACTTTCAAGAGTCTTCTCCAACACCATACTTCAAAAGCATCAATTTTTCGGCCTTCAGCTTTCTTCACAGTCCAACTCTCACATCCATACATGACCACTGGAAAAACCATAGCCTTGACTAGACAGACCTTTGTTGGCAAAGTAATGTCTCTGCTTTTTAATATGCTCTCTAGATTGGTCATAACTTTCCTTCCAAGGAGTAAGCGTCTTTTAATTTCGTGGCTGCAGTCACCATCTGCAGTGACTTTGGGGCCCAAAAAAATAAAGTCTGACACTGTTTCCACTGTATCCCCATCTATTTCCCATGAGGTAATGGGGCCAGATGCCATGATCTTAGTTTTCTGAATGTTAAGCTTTAGGCCAACTTTTTCACTCTCCTCTTTCACTTTCATCAAGAGGCTTTTTAGTTCCTCTTCGCTTTCTGCCATAAGGGTGGTGCCATCTGCATATCTGAGGTTATTGATATTTCTCCCGGCAATCTTGATTCCAGCTTGTGCTTCTTCCAGCCCAGTGTTCTCATGATATACTCTGCATATAAGTTAAATAAGCAGGGTGACAATATACAGCCTTGACGTACTCCTTTTCCTATTTGGAACCAGTCTGTTGTTCCATGTCCAGTTCTAACTGTTGCTTCCTGACCTGCATACAGGCTTCTCAAGAGGCAGGTCAGGTGGCCTGGTATTCCCATCTCTTTCAGAATTTTCCACAGTTTATTGTGATACCCCTAGAGAAAACAACAAGTTTTTAAAAAAGCAATATTAAGATAAAGATGAACTTAGAAGTACATGGATTAAATTATAGGACAACAGTGTTTTGGTGGACAGTAATGTGTTTTTCATGTTGCTGTTAAGTCACTAAGTTGTGTCTGACTGATTGTGACCCCATGGACTATGTCCATGTCCTCCAATATCTCCTGGAGTAGGCTTCTCTGGTTCTCCAGTAACTCCTGGAGTTTGCTCAAATTCATGTCCATTGAATTGATGATGCTGTCTAACCATCTCATGTATGTTTTTCATATATAATTGCTAGTTCCGTATCCCTTTCCACTGAGAAAAATGAATAAAATAAGAATGAAAGAAAATTAAAAGGGATGGTCTTAATCAATTAGATTTTATGTTAGGCTGACTTAAAATGACTAGTAATTAGGGATTTTGCTCAAGGGTTTATAAAAATTTTATCATGTAAATATTACTGGTATGATAAATGCCAAGAAGTAAATGCAAAATCCCATTGAAAAACAACACAGAAGAAAGAGTTAAGAAACCTAGTATAGTAAACAGGATGATAGATCATGATCATATTTGAATGTGTTCTGTAGCAGAAAATCTGTCCCATTCTATTCCTCCATAAAAAACTGGGTTTCCAGAAGGTATTAAACTCACTGTGTGCATGCTAAGTCATTTCAGTTGTCTCCAACTCTTTGTGACGCCATGGACTGTAGCCCACCAGGCTCCTCTGTCCATGGGATTCTCCAGGCAAGAATAATGGAGTGGGTTGCCACGCCCTCCTCCAGGGGATCTTCTCCGCCCAGGGTCAAACCCGCGTCTCATGTCTCCTGCTTTGGCACCTGGGTTCTTTACCACTAGCACTACCTGGGAAGCCCCATTAAACTCCCTGGGACCCCAAATTAGGTCCACATAGTACTGTTCTTGGGACCCCCTTGGTGATTTAGTTATTTCCTGGTCCTTCACAGGTTGTAGAATATTCAGTCATCTTTGTATCCTATTCTTTTCATTGGGAACAATGGTCCTTGACTTTTTGGTGGGGCAGGGCATGAACTCCCTCGGAGAATCTGGTTAAAATATTGACGTCTTCCTGTCCACGTACGAATGAAATTTTGTTTTCCGCCTTAGACAGTTTACAGGCTTTGGAAGGCATCCACAGACTGGAGATTAAAAGCCGTTACATTGCCTGACTCGTTATCCACATGGATTTATAATCTATTTGGGCATTCCTTTTTTTTTTTTTTTTTGAAGGAAAGAAATTAGTCATGGCTGTCTATTGTAAGTGTTCTTTTTAGAGGATAGTTTTAATTTAACTATGTTTATGATATAAAGTTAGCTTAGTCTGAATGGAATCTGTGCCTGCATATTCTGGATGATTTGCAGTTTGTGTTTAATCTTAAATTTTTTTCTAATATGTAGTTTTGCTATCTCATGGCATTTGCAGAGTACTTTTATCTTTTACAACTCTTGCTTTAGTGATATTGCAGAATCATTTTCACATAAATCAACTAGTGTGTCTCAACTGAGAAATAAACACTCACCTCAGAATTACCTATATAATATATAGGTGTTTCTTCAGAAACCACTGCAGTATTATCTCTCCTTTCCCCCCCAATTTAAAGATTTTTCTTCTTGATTCTGGTCCCGCACCCCGCCATAGGGCTTCTTCCACACATAACTCAACAACTGCTGCTTCTAGCACCCACTTCATTACCTAAGCAACATTTTGCCTTTCTTACAAACTGACAAATTCCCAGTTTACATCCTTATAGTTTGTCCACTGTTTTTGGAGAAAATTCAGAACTTGTACATGTGGTTATCATCAAGTTTGTCTGAAAACACTCTTCATCATAAAGTTTCTCTTTTTTCTCTCATTCTTTTTTTTTTCTGTTTTCAGTTGTCAGGATTTTAAATTCTGTATGCAGATTATGCCCCCATGAAACTCTTCATATTGAGAATATAATATATTAGAAAAAGAATTATTATAATTTACTTTATCTGGTGGGATTTATTACTAAGGCATTTTTTTCCCAGTGAATTTTAAGATGAGATAGCTGTTTTGAGTTTCATAAAATAAGGAACTTGGGGGGGAAAAGGATCCAATTTTTAAAAACATTACAATAATAGTACATAATTCCTCAATAATTACCCACCTGTGAAGCTACTTTGTTGTCTGTATTGTGTTCTTTGAAAGCTTTCCTCTTCTTGGGTTGAGATTTCTTGAACCATTTCATATTATTTTTCCCTTGATTATTTTTTCCTATTTTTTAATGCCATCCCATTTCTCCCACACTCTAATATTATTAGATATAAAGTCTAATGTAATATCAACTCTAATATAATATTAACAACTCAGAGTTTTTAACCTGTTTGTCCTGAATTATATTATGGCTCTCCTTCCCCACCTCCTGCATTTTATACATTTTGCATCAAGGAGAATTAATGAAAAAGAATAATCTGTTCAGCAGACTTTTAATAGCTGCCCACACTGTTATGATTTCATACAGGGACAGATAAAATCTTATCAGCCTATTTCGGATTTCCCTGTTCTTGTTAGGATTATGCATTTGCTATCTCAAGCTCCGATGTTTCATTGTTTTGCTTACTTATTGGTAATATTTCATTTCTTGCAACATACAATCAACAACAGCCTCCACAGGGCCCTGCAGTGCAGGTACGGGCAGTGCTAAGCGGAGGAGGTGGGTTAAATTAGGTGGGTTAAATTTAGGGGGTTAAAATGAGGGCATCTTAACTGTTAGGACCCCTAGACAAATGTGATCTGTGGAGGGCAGTCCATAAGAAGCTGCCTGTGATCCATTCACTTGGTTTAGTTGGAAGATGACTTTCTCTACCCGCTGTCCAAGGCAAGGTCAACAGTCAGGTGATCCTGTCTCATTTCCTTGCTTAAGTGAGCTCCTGTAGACGAGTGATAGCTTCCCAGAGAAACAGACATTATCTCTTTATCAGGAATGCTTTTAGCAGGATGTCTTTGGCTAAAGATTGCTTATAGTAAATAAACCCTGTGTGTATGGATTTATTAGGCAGGAAAAAGTCTATCAAACACAGAACACTTTGGGGTATAAAATGAAGATGCTTCAGAGCTTAAAAATTCCCTTCGATGTGTGTAATAGCCTGTAATAGTTTGTAATGGTGTGTAATGTGAGTAATAGCCTCTCCTGCACTCAACCTGTTACTCTGGGCCAGAGGAGCCATGTCCAGAGAAGCCACGTCCAGTGCAGGTAGGAGGGCTGAGAAAGTGAGTTCTCAACCAGAGAAGTAGTAACACTAAGAGGGAAAAGAGAAGGCACTTTGCCCAGCTTTAAATCAGGTTCAAAGCTTTTATTATTACATGGGCTTCCCTGGTGGCTCAGCTGGTAAAGAGTCTGCTTTCAATGTGGAAGATGTGGATTCGATCCCTGGGTTGGGAAGATCCCTGGAGAAGGGAACAGCTACCCACTCCACTATTTTGAGTTGCAAAGAGTTGGACATGACTGAATGACTTTCACTTGGACTTCACTGATAGCTCAGTTGGTAAAGAATCTGCCTGCAATGCAGGAGACCCTGGTTTGATTCCTGGGGCAGGAAGATCCACTGGAGAAGGGATAGGCTACCCACTCCTGCATTCTGGCCTGGAAAATTCCATGAACTGTATAATCCATGGGGTTGCAGAGTCGGAAACCACTGAGCGACTTTCACTTTCAGGTTTCATCATTTTAATTCTTCAAATTGGACTGTTTTGCAACTTAAAGAAATTGTGGGATTTTTATGGTGTTCACAATAACCAGGGGAAACAAGAAAAAATGCAAATTTTCATCAAAGGGAAGGGGGAGCCAGAAGCATTTGGGATCAACCTTGTGGCTTATGAAGGTTGATAATTCAATATTTAGGAACCATGTGAGCCTGCGGGTAAAGCATCAGTAGCTTGAAATTGGCCACAGTGGGTGTATTTACAGCACAGAAATTGGTAAATGGGACAAATCAGGACTTTCCCCCCGAGAAAGGTGATTTTCTAGCACATCATTGGATCATAAGAAGCCACACTGACTACTTTGAAAGTGCAGTAGGAGGCAAAATACACATGCTTTTCATTATAGCCTGTGAGTTATTCATGTTTAATGTAATGGTTATACTTGATTCCTTTTCCTCTGATTCATAAACGTCTTGTTGTCATTTTCTCTGTTCCCTAAAGATACTATGGCTGTTTCTCATTAACTGTGTTGTTTAACCTGTGTTATTCAGAGTAATGTTTCTCTCTGTCTGGTCATCCTAGCCAAATCCCATCAATTTTTAAGATTCACTGCAAGCTCTACAGTGTCCACAGTTTCTTAAATCTTTCCCAGGTGACTTCATTTGGTATTGAATTTCTCTTTATCGCTCTTCCTTTCCTATTTGTGTTTTATTGTATAAATGTGTAATGTAACTTACTGCATGGCTTTTAAATTTGTGTCCTTCCTGTTTTTTCTTCCCTCACCAGGCAGGAGCCCTGGAGTGGTTTGCCATTGCCTTCTCCTTCATGTTCATAGTATTATGTAAACTTATTTTATGATAAACAGATTAATAAAAATCCATTCATGAATGGATGTATTAAAATACTCTACATTTAGTTACTTTCACTATGGTCTTATGGTAGATTGAGGATATTGGAACTTTCACCAGCAGATGGTTGTTAGCCATATATAAAAGGAGGACCATTATAATAAAAAATTAAAATTCATAACTGTGTTCCCTTCCAGATCAGCTTAGACAGTGAATTTCCTCTCTGAGCATCTGCTTTTCTTGTCTTTGAGCTAAAGTTAACAAATATCTACTTTCCTAGGTTGTGGGGATGATCACAATAGATAAAGCTTGTAAGCTCCTTGGATTGATGTTGTATAATTAGGTGTTCACCCTACCATACAGGTGGGCACCTCAAATAAATTATACCTCTGGTAATAATTTAATAAAAGGCAAGGAGAAGCAAAGGGGATTTAGTCAGGATCGAGACGGGAGAAGAGCAGAAATGAAATGAGAGGGTTCTTATGGGAGTGTCAGTCAGTCCTTTAGGCATGTGTGTATGCACGCTCAGAGGTAGAGGAGGAGCGTCTTTGTTTGTGCTGCCACAACAAAACACCTTAGACTCCATGCCCTGGGAAAAACAGACATTTATTCCCCACAGTTCTGGAGGTTGGCATATTGAGAATCAAGGTGCTGGGTGTCTGGTGAGGGCCCACTTCTCCACTGGCAGCCTTCCTCTCCCTGCATCCTCACGGGTGAAGAGGCAGCGGCTCTCTGGGTCTCTTTGCAAGGACACAAATCCCATTCATGAGGGCCCCACCCGCCTGGCCTAGTCATCCAGCAAAGGCCCCTGCTTGTGATGCCATTGCACTGGGGCTAGGACTTCAACACACAGATTTTGGAGGGACACAGAATTCAGAGCCAAGTGGTATTAGGTGAGGAAGACCAGGTAAGAGGCAGCAGGTGCTCTGTAAGGCCGACCAGGAAGAGGTGGGGTGGTGTCGAGCCACATACCAGTCTTGAAGCGCCCACTGAGCTCATCAGCTGTGATGACTGGGAAGCAAAGTATGTCCAGGATGATTGAGGAGAAATGCTAGCCATTCAACTGAACTCATCACAAGTCATCTGTCTTTGTGGTGGGTGGTGTTTCTGCTCTGACTCTACATGAGCTCTTATAGATTGGCAGATGCTGGGAGACAATATATGCTGTTAGTGATGCTATAAATGCCTTTCACTTGATCTACTTCAACAGTTGAAAATGTTCCTAAACATCTGTAGCTGAGATTTCCCCACTTAATTTGGTTCTCATCAGAGTAAATTTCCATCCAAGTCAACAGCAGTGTCATTGCCTATAGCTCCGGGAAGGAGAAGATGTGTTGGATGGTCTCCCTAAGTCAGCAGCATCAAAGCGAACTCATGAGCATTACAAGGAAATGAAATAAGGAAAGGTAAAGCTGGATTTCAAAGGATTCTGAGTCGGGCTGCTGTCACGGAGGTGGTGAAACTCAGATCTGTGAGCTTCGAAGCTATGCAAGGAACAGAGCTATATTCTAAATAGCACCATGGTTACAGTCTATAAAAATAATGAGACAAGAAAAGAAAAAATAAGAGCGCTGGAGTTTGAAGATTTTTTTTTTCTAAGATTGGTTTTTATCTACTTGTCTAATAAAATGAAAAGATCCTGTGATTTGCAGGATTGTCTCTAAACAATCTCATTTGTCTCTAAAGCAATGATAAATTTATCTTTAAATACTCATTGCTAAATAGTCAAGAATATTTGTGCTCTCTGTCCTTCCTCCAGACAGCACATGTGTTATGTTTAACAAATCCGTGTGAACTAGCAAGTCTTCCTTTACACTGACTGCTGATCTACAGTCAAAACTCAGTGATGACTTTTTATCTTTCACGCGCTACTTCTTAGACATTATCACTGATGCAGGGAGGGAGTTGCTTGAATTCCAATGCTTCTTGCATCCAGCTGTGGCCCTTGATTCTCTCATTGAATCGGATGGTGTTAAACACAATAAGGGAGATGACTTAATGGGTCTTCAATGTTTACTGTTATTGAAGCCGTTCTGCAATTTTCATTACCAAAAGAAGTCCCTGCTGAAACGTTACTCCTTCTACTTCCCAAATGCTTCTTGTAAGCAAAGAGGCAAGGAAATGCAGCCCACACCAGCTGTGTCAGGCTAATTTAGAGAGAAATGAAGTGCTCATTTTCTGTGAAGCTCCACTAAAATGTTCTTTTCTTCTTAATGATGAAAGGACAAAAGGGCATTGCAGTTTCACGGTGTAATGCATGCCTGGTAGTTGACATTTTTCTCACATTAGCATTCTTATGTAACGTAAAGACCAGTTCTTTTAGAATATGGTTCCTTAATGTGAGAAGATATATACTGAAGGAGATTAAAGTACAACACCCCCAAATATGCCACTTTGGCAGAAGGATTATTTTTAGCTGAAGGCAAGTTAGAAGCAACAGACAGAAAAGTTCTCTACCCTCACCGTTTGCCTAACAGCAGGGCATCCGTCTCCCTGTGTATGAACCCAAACCCACTGTCTCTTGCCCTAGGGATGGTGGAGTCAGGTTATCCCAGAGATTACAAGGAGAGGAATTTGAATAACAAACCTTAGTCAATAACCCTTGTCTTTTATTAGTTCCCCCTATACATTTACCTTCCTACAATTTACCACCCTTAAAGCTTTAACTCTATTTCCTTTTTCTCATCTCCACAATTTACTTCTCTTTGTTAAAATGGTATATAAACTGTTGGGACTAACTGCTTCTTTGGGTCTTCATCTTTTTTTTTTTTGTAAAATAGTTTTACTATATTAATTTCCCAACAAAAATATCTGGCAGTTTGGTAGTTGCGTATCCTAGTTAACAGTGTTCTGTTGTTTATAGTTTTTGTTTGCATTTCCCTGATTACTAATGATATTGAGCACTTTTTATGTGTTCACATCTATTTGTCTGTCTTTCTCTGTGAAGCATCCCTTCATGTCCTTTTGCTTGTTTTTAAAATGTACTGTTCATCTTTATGTTATTGAGATGTAGGAATATTTTATAGAGTCATGATCTTCCCTGTCTCTGGCTTTCCAGGACTAGTAGAATTCTCCAGGAAAAGGCACACACATATGAATATTGCACAATACGGTTCCATTCCATGAACAGAAATGCAGTATCCAAGCCCTACATTTTTCTCTTGGGTCCTTCATTGCATGCCTCCCTGACCTTAAGTACCTTACACTTCAAAGAGTGGCTCTGTAATATTTTTCCAGTTGGGCAGAAGCAAATTCATCAGAAGAACCCAAAGTGGCAGCTAGAAGTGTTGTTCAGTGTTTGAGTGTAGTTCAGCCCTGTGTTACAGTGGGAGTGCCCAGACATTCCAGTTTCTGGATTGCTCACACCAAGGCTCAGTCCTCACCACTCCCATGCTCAGTGTGTGGGAGATGCTGACGCCCACATAAATCTGGGTTTATCCTCTTCCTTCTCTGACCCCAGCAGTGTCTCTCACAACTCATATGGCTGCTGCTGCTCCTGCCATTTAAGCCCATTGTAGATTCAGCTACTTCAGCTGACCCAGGACTCTGAGAATCCAGCATCCTTCCTCTGACAGCAGGGCCCCATCAACCTCCAGCTCTTGCTCGTCCTGGGGACCCCTCACTGTCCACTGACTTCCCAGACAGCCCCTAACTTGCGTCATCTTGGCCCTGTACTGACTTCTCTCGTTTCAGTTCTTACTGAATGTTTTTTTTGGTTTTGTTTTCCGGGTTGAGCCCTGACTGATTCATGAGGCAAATGAGTCATTTTAAGGGACTCATTTCAAGTTTTAGAGACCTCCTCATAACAATTTAAAACATGTAGCTCATTGAATTTTGCAGTTTTTAACCCCCTTTTTTCTAAAAGTGAAAGTGAAAGTTGCTCAGTAGTGTCCGACTCCTTGCGACCCCACGGACTATACAGCCCATGCAATTCTTCAGGCCAGAATACTGGAGTGGGTTTGCCTTTCCCTTCTCCAGGGGATCTCCCCAACCCAGGGATCCAACCCAGGTCTCCTGCATTGCAGGCAGATACTTTACCAGCTAAGTGAAAGCCTTTTTTCTAAGGAACCTCACAAATGATTATTTTATTTATATACCGTTCTCTTAGCATGCTCCATCAAATTCAATATTACCTATGATAAAACCCAGCCAGAGTTTAAGAAGCTGGACAACAACCCACAGATTCATTGAAATGACCCGGCAGTTGGCTGAAAATAAGAGGATCCGAGAATCGGAGCCTTTGAATCTTGGGTCTGCCACCACTGTCCGCTAATCCCATTTGTCTAAGTAGTGAGACAAAATGAAAGAAAAGCCTTCTACCAGGGGCGATACAGATGGCAGAGTAAAAGTTTAAGCAGGGTTTCCAAGCCGAGGGGCGAGATCACTGATCAGGAGCAGGAGGACAGCTCATCCATGGTTACAAGGAGCTTCTAGAACATCCACAGTGTGCCTGGCATGAGGAAGGGTCCCAGTGCTGATCTGAGTCTCAGCATCCACAGAAGGAGATTAACCAGAACATGAACAAAACTTTTCTTTAAAGTGCCAGGCAAGGACAGCTCAGAAGAAAGATGGAATAGTTAATGAAGTTTAACAAAAGAGCGCAGTTGATATTCACCTAATAGCAAGACTAGTTGGTCTGAGTTGGCTTGGTACGTCTCCTGTCATTGTTTGGGCCATTTCTGTTATATCAAGAGAGTGGGAAGGAACAGGGTGAAGGCCATGTACAAGGATGGGGTTAGGGCACAGCTGTGGAGATCGAGGACATGCAAGAGCCACTGTGGAAAAGTATTAGTTCTTTAGCACCTCTTACAAAGTGAGTAAATGTATTTATTGAATACATGAATGAAAGAAGGAACAAGTAGACAAGTGAAGCAGAAATCAAGTGCAACAGGATTTCTTACCAGCGACCTATTACTTCCAGTAAGACTGTTCAAGAGTATTTATGAAATTGCACATGAATTACATACCGAAGGAGAGAGAGATTGGAACGTGTGAGAAGACGGTAGAACATGCAGAGAGAAGAGAGCTTTGAGGCCTAAATGATCCTTGAGACCTGAAAAATGAAACAGGGAAAGGATAGAAAGCAATGAGTAGCACATTTTTTTTTAGATCTGAAATTTTTAAGACTCGTAACAGTCAATTGGAACGGGATAAGGGTATACATTAGAATTCCTATTCAAGTCTGGGACATCATCTCTCAGAGGGGGAGATTTCACATGAACAAGATGCCATTTTGTGAATTTTGTTCTTATTGAGGGGAAGTTGTAGTTTGCCTGAGCTACCAAAAGGTGGCAAAGTTACATGCTTGGTAGTTTTTAACAGTAGCTGACTTCACAAAGGAGCCCTCTGATTCCATTCCATCTCAGTGGCAGCTTACAGACAGCGTGCAGTGAAACAAGGGGGAAAAGCCACCTCGAAGGTTTCAGTCCTGAGTGTTGGTCCCTGCTCTTGGCAGCGCTGCCGAAGCACAGCTTGCAGGGCTATGAATCATAGCCTTGCCTTTTCATTTGATTCTTTATTTAGGCTGTAATTATCTAAATGAGCTTTGAAATTATGAGTTGAAACTTCAGACTCGTCTCTGACTCTGCTATTCCCATCTGAATTTGGTTCTCTGTTTTATGATTTTTTAAAGAGAGAAGAGAGCAATATAACTTCAAAACGTAGCTCAAGTTCTCACCACCTGCCCTTTCCCCTTATTCTGTCCCAAGGAATAACCGCTGTCCTGAAACTAGAATGGTTTTTTTCTCTATGTTGTTAAATGTTAGTCACTCAGTCATGTCCGAGTCTTTGCAACCCCATGGACTGTAGCCCACCAGGTTCCTCTGTCCATGGGATTCTCCAGGCAAGAATACTGGAGTGGGTTGCCTTTCTCTTCTCCAGGGGATCTTCCCGAACCAGGTTTCGAACCTGGGTCTCCTGCATTGCGGGCAGATTCTTTACCATCTAAGCCACCAGACCTTTATATGTTTCTCTGTTAATTACTTATATGTGTCAGTGCTGTCCAGAGATCACCAGGAACATGCCTGCATCTGAATAAGTTGATGTCTTTCAGTGAAGGAGCATACCATCATAGGGAAGTGTGTGGAATCTCAGAGGGTGTTAGAAAGGCCTTTGAGATTGGAATCGGGTTAGGTGATTTGGGGTAGGAATTCGGGAAATGGGTCTCTTCTCTGAATGATTTACTATTAGCAATTAGAAAGCAGAAATTGTTACTATTGCAATCCCTTACTATTCGGAAGCAGGAATAATTCTATTACTGGGTATCTTAATATATCTTACCTTAAAGGAGGGGAGAGTAGGTGATGCTAAAGCTATAATTGATAAAGAAGCAAGTCCATTGTATTAGCTGGGATAGGGAATGCTTGGTCAATATTCCTGGCTTGCCTTTGTGCAACATGAATTCATAGTGGGCTTATTTTTTCTCTTGATACATAATGGTCACAGTGTGGTCTTGTTTGATGGTGACATTCTGTGAAATTCTTTATGTTCAGTAGGAGAACGTAAAGTCCATGTGTTGTGAAACCCACAAAGGTAAGTATCAGCCGGTTCCTAGTTGACAGGACCAGATCCAGTCACAGATGTCAAGGGCTCTTTTTTCAGGTATCTGTATATCTCTGCACATGTATGTGTATGTATCCATATGTACTAAAGAAGGAAATGGCACCCCACTCCAGTGTTCTTGCCAGGAAAACCTCTTGGATGGTGGAGCTGGGTGGGCTACATCCATCCCCAGGGTTACAGAGAGCTGGACACAACTTAGCTACTGAACAACAACAATCCATATGTATATAGCTTATTATATCATAATTTCAATATTTTCTTTAAATTTTATACAAATGACATCTTGAAGTGTCTGGTTCCCAACTTTTAGTGTGTGTATGGGCTCCCATTGTATGAATAAGCCACACTGAATGGTCTATATGTGGACTGTCAGTTTAATTATGTGGATTTGCTATTGTAATTTTTTCAGTAGTGCTGCCAAAACATAAGTATAAATATCTGTGACATACTTGCATATGAGTTAACATATGAATACAAAGATGCTTTAACATTAGAATTATAAATATAATGCAGATATCATACCATGTTGCCAAGGAAGAAGGTCTTGATTTTTAAAGATGAATATTTTCCCCATAATTCTAAAAAAAATAATGCAATTCACACTGAATTCCCAAAGGCACCTTAGGAGCATAGCATGGTGAATCTGAGATAATATAGAAACATAAAGTACCAAAAACAGGTAAATTAGTTTTAAAGAAATAGAAGAACAAGGAATAACCAAAACACGATGATATTGCCATTGACAAACTGAAAAATGTAAGAAAATTTGGATCCTGGATACAAATCCTTGTATATACGGAAACTTCACTTAGCAATGAGGTAACAGCATCATTTAGAAGGAAAGATGTGCTGGATGACAGACTAACTATATGGTCCAAAAATGAAATCAGACGCCTATTTCAAACAAATGCCTCTGTACCCTGCCCATACAAAAGCATCATGTGACCAAAGACCTAATGTAAAAATCATACTTTAAAATGAGTGACTTGAGTGGAACTGAACTGAACGATATTCAAATTTTCTATTTCCCTTGAAACATTTCAAATGTCTGTTGCATCAACATTTTTTAGTATACTTAAATTGTTCTTAGTGTTTTGTTTCAAAAGTTTTATCACAGTTATAGTCTATTCCATCTAAAACTGTCTTTTCCTTTTCTCTATTGTTCTGTTTGAAACTTGCCAGTGGTTTGTTCACACCTATGAGTCCTCATTAGGCAGGAACTCTGCAGTGTCTGGTTTCCATCACCTAATAACCTTCTTGTGTCTCTTCCTTTTTTTTTTTTTGCCTATGGAAGTAGTTCATTCATTCTCATTGCTTTATGATATTTCATTGTATCATTATATACCCCATTCTGTTTCTGACATTAATGGATATTTGGGTTGTTTGGCTTTGGGCTGGAAAAGGGCTACTTTGAACACTTTGTATACATCTTCTGCTGTGCGTACAGGTATACATTCCATGTGAGTCAAGTTGCTGAGTCATACTTTAGATGTGCTCAAATCTAGTCTGTTCAGTTCAGCTCAGTCACTCAGTCGTGTCCGACTCTTTGCAACCCCATGGACTGCAGCACGCCAGGCCTCCCTGTCCATCACCAACTCCCAGAGCTTGCTCAAACTCATGTCCATTCAGCCAGTGATGCCACCCAACCATCTCATTCTCTGTCATCCCCTTCTCCTCCTGCCTTCAGTCTTTTCCAGCATCAGGGTCTTTTTCAGTGAGTCACTTCTTCACATCAGGTGGCCAAAGGATTGGAGTTACAGCTTCAGCATCAGTCCTTCCAATGAATATTCAGGAGTAATTTCCTTTAGGATCGACTGATTTGACCTCCTTCAGGTCCAAGAGACTCTCAGGAGTCTTCTCCAACAACACAGTTCAAAAGCATGAATTCTTTGGCATTCAGCTTTCTTTATGGTCCAACCCTCATGTCCTTATATGACTACTGGAAAAACCATAGCTTTGACTAGACAGAACTTTGTTGGCAAAGTAAAGTCTCTGCTTTTTAATATGCTCTCTAGGTTGGTCAAAGCTTTTCTTTCAACGAGCAAGTATCTTTTAATTTCATGGCTGCAGTCACCATCTGCAGTGACTTTGGAGCCCAAGAAAATAAAGTCTGTCACTGTTTCCATTGTTTCCCCCTCTATTTGCCATGAAGTGATGGGACTGGATGCCATGATCTTAGTTTTTTGAATGTTGAGTTTTAAGCCAGATTTTTCAGTCTCCTTTTTCACTTTCATCAAGAAGCTCTTCAGTTCCTCTTCACTTTCTGCCATAAGGGTGGTGTCATCTGCATATCTAAGGTTACTGATATTTCTCCTGGCAATCTTGATTCCAGCTTGTGCTTCATCCAGCCCGGCATTTCACATGATGTACTCTGCATAGAAGTTAAATAAGCTGGGTAACATTATACAGCCTTGACGTACTCCTTACTTAGTTTGGAACTAGTCTGTTGTTCCATGTCCTATTCTAACTTCTGTTAGTTCTGTTGCTTCTTGACCTGCATACAGATTTCTCAGGAAGCAGATAAGGTGGTCTGGTATTCCCATCTCTTTAAGAATTTTCCACAGTTTGTTGTGATCCACACAGTCAAAGGCTTTAGCGTGGTCAGTGAAGCAGAAGTAGATGATTTCTGGAATTCTCTTGCTTTTTCTATGGTCCAGAGAATGTTAGCAATTAGATCTCTGGTTCCTCTGCCTTTTCTAAATCCAACTTGAACATCTGGAAGTTCTCAGTTCACATTCTGTTGGAGCCTCGCTTGGAGAATTTTCAGCATTACTTTGCTAGCATGTGAGATGAGTGCAATTGTGTAGTAGTTTGAACATTCTTTGGCATTGCCTTTCTTTGGGATTGGAATGAAAACTGACCTTTTCCAGTCTTGTGGCCACTGCTGAGTTTTTCAAATTTGCTGGCATATTAAGTGTAGCACTTCAACAGCATCACCTTTAGGATTTGAATTAACTTACCTGGAATTCCATCACCTTCACTAACTTTCTTCATAGTGATGCTTCCTAAGGCCCACTTGACTTCACACCCCAGGATGTCTGATTCTAGGTGAGTGATCACACCGTCGAGGTTATCTGGATCATGAAGATCTTTTTTGTATAGTTCTTCTGTGTATTCTTGCCACCTCTTCTTAATGTCTTCTGCTTCTGATAGGTCCATACCATTTCTGTCCTTAATTGTGCCCATCTTTGCATGAAATCTTCCCTTAGTACCTGTGATTTTCATGAAGAGATCTCTAGTCTTTCCCATTCTATTGTTTTCTTCTATTTGTTTGCACTGATCACTGAGGAAGGCTTTCTTATCTCTCCTTGCTATTCTTTGGAACTCTACATTCAGATGGATGTATCTTTCCTTTTCTCCTTTGCCTTTCACTTCTCTTCTTAGCTGTTTGTAAGCCCTCCTCAGACAACCATTTTGCTCTTTTGCATTTCTTTTTCTTGGGGATGGTTTTGATCACTGCGTCCTATACAATGTTATGAACCTCCATCCATAGTTCTTCAGGCACTCTATCAGATCTAGTCCTTTGAATCTATTTGTCACTTCCACTGTATAATTGTCAGGCATTTGCTTTAGGTCAGACCTGAATGGTCTAGTGGTTTTTCCTACTTTATTCAATTTAAGTCTAACTTTGGCAATAAGGAGTTCATGATCTGAGCCACAGACAGCTCCCGGTTTTGTTTTTGCTGACTGTATGGAGCCCTCCATCTTTGGCTGCAAAGATTATAATCAGTCTGATTTTGGTGTTGACCGTCTGGTGATGTCCATGTGTAGAGTTGTCTCTTGTGTTGTTGGAAGAGGGTGTTTGCTATGACCAGTGTGTTCTCTTGGCAAAACTTTGCCCTGCTTCATTCTGTACTCCAAATCCAAACTTGCCTGTTGCTTCAGGTATTTCTTGAATTCCTACTTCTGCATTATAGTCCCCTATGATGAAAAGGACATCTTTTTTGGGTGTTAGTTCTAGAAGGTCTTGTAGGTCACCATAGAACTGTTCAGCTTCAGCTTCTTAGGCATAAGTGGTTGGGGCATAGACTTGGATTACTGTGATATTAAATGATTTGCCTTGGAAATGAGCAGATCATTCTGTTGTTTTTGAGATTGTACCCAAGTACTGCATTTTGGACTCTTTTGTTGACTATGAGGCCTACTCCATTTCTTCTAAGGGATTCTTGCCCACAGTAGTATATATAATGGTCATCTGAATTAAATCTGCCCATTCCAGTCCATTTTAGTTCACTGATTCCTAAAATGTCGATGTTCACTCTTGCCATCTCCTATTTGACCACTTCCAATTTACCTTGATTCATGGACTTAACATTGCAGGTTCCTACGCAATATTGCTCTTTACAGAATTGGACTTTACTTCCATCACCAGTCACATCCACAACTGGGTGTTGTTTTTGCTTTGGCTCTGACTCTTCACTGTTTCTGGAGTTATTTCTCCACTCTTCTCCAGTAGCATATTGGGCACCTACCAGCCTGGGGAGTTCATCTTTCAGTGTCATATCTTTTTGCCTTTTCATACTGTTCATGGCAAGAAAAATGAAGTGGTTTTCCATTCCCTTCTCCAGTGGATCACGTTTTGTCAGAACTCTCCACCATGACCCATCCGTCTTGGGTGGCCCTACACGGCATGGCTCATAGTTTCATTGAGTTAGAGAAGGCTGTGATCCATGTGATCAGTTTGGTTAGTTTTCAGATCTAGTACCTAATATAAAAGAGTTTTTGAATTGACATTGTTTCTATCAGACGTAGGAGAGTTGCAGTTGCTCAATATTTTCATCAGCGCTTAGTTTTGCCTCTTTGATTTTACCATTTTGTCTCAAAGAGCTTCCAAACTTACAATGACATTTGAACTCAATAGTTGATATTTTTAATTATTTGACATATGTCAAAGAAGTGTTTCATCTTGATATGAAAACATCTCTAACAATAAATGATGCTTGACATATGTTAAGTCTAACATCAGATTTCTTGGAATTTTAATTCAAGAGACTAAACCTTTGCTTCTTGCTCTGTTCCATTGCTTGATACATTTTGAAAATTTTTGTGGTCAGTTTCCTAAAGCAGATTCTGTGAAAGAGTTAGAGTTACAGTTGTAAGATGGTTCTGAATGTATGTGTAAGTGATCTGAATAGTCACTAGTGAATGAAAATGTTGAAAGAAGTAGAAGACAATGAATTCAAGAATCTTGTGTTCTTTGCCAATGCTTGCTAGTTGAGTCATAGAAGATTTTTTATAAAATCTGTAGCTCTGTTAACTCCATTCAGAATTTCTTGAACCAGAAATAATGCTTGCCAAATATTAAAACATCAGAGACAAAAATGGCAATGTGATTTACATTTTGTCATCAATATCACACTGCATACACGTAACCTAAATTTGAACCTCCAAAGAAAGTAAAAATTTATTTTTGATTTAGCTAGATAGCAGTGAGGATTTTTTTCAAAATAAAAATTCTTCCTAATACAAATCAATGATGATTTTACACATTTTTCTACTAGGAGTCAATGTGTAGAACATTGTAATTAAAAGAATTATAAATTGGCTATAAAGGCAACAAGAAAAATTGGGGTAGTATGTTTTTACTATTGATAAATTTAAAATTGCTTTTCAATTCATTCAATATCCCTATATTAGGTGTTAACACTGAGTTGACACAAAAGTTAATTTACCTATCTTGGAGAGTATACTTTTGAAACATGGTTTGAAACTGATAAGCTTTTGTTTAAAGCCAAATCTATAATTCTAACAAATATGAATCAGTTTTATTAATATTATTGCAGAAATCAAAGGAAAATGATTTTTGATATCCAGTTCAATTATTATGAAACTTTTAAGTATATTTGGAATACTTGGAAATGTGAATCTACTTTTCCTATATACTTCCTTATGAAGTGTAAGTACAGATCAAGTATTTCTGATGAAAATTAAGTATCCAAATTGAGATGTAATATAGGTAGAAACATATATAGTGGATTATGAAGACTTAATTAAAAAAAGTAATTGAAATATCTTCTTAATTTCTAATATTGATTAGATTTGTAACGATGATATTTGGCTCTTTGGGATATCAGGTTATTAAATAAATTTTATTATTGAAATTAACTTCCTCACTAATTTGTATTTTTTAACAGTATGGCTACTAGAAAATTTAAAATTACCTATGTGACTACCTTTATATTTCTGTTGTACAGTGATAATGTAGTGTAGTAGCTTAGATGTGCCTGTTTTCAGAGCAAAAAGTCCCAAACCAATATGTTGCAGAACAGACTGAATTGATTATCCCATGTTTTGATCCTGTGGGTTTCCATGGGCTTCAAGAAGTTATATAAGTTCTTTTAGATGGTAGAATTCTGTGGTGAGATTCTGACTCCTGTTCACAGTGTGATCTCCCCCACCTACTTCTCTATGCGTTAAAAAATTGAGTCTTTTAAATATCTTTGCTAATATCATGCAGTTTCATCAGTTTTTTAACATTTGTATGAATTGTTGCTGCTCCTTCATCACTTTGAATGCTTGGTGAACTCCTACTCATTTTTCCAAGACTCTCCTCTTGTTTTCTCCTGTTTGAGAAGTTGACTTTCCCCAGTGGAAGGTTAATCTCCCTCTGTGTAACCACGTGAGTTTCTCACACCTCTCTCATTACCCTTTATCAGATTATTTTTTATTTTACAAATCTATTTCCCTGTCAGCCTGTGAATTCTTTTTAGCCTTGTTCCTTGCATAGTATAAATAGGAGGTAGATATTCCTTATAGGCATAATACATTTATTAATATTTTTAAATGCATGATTGAGGAAAATAAAGCAAAACATCTGATTCCAAAAAGAGGGTGAGATGGATAAAGGGAAAATTTTAACTTTCAAAGTTTATAAAGATGGTAAGATGAGTTTCTGTAGCAGTCTTTTTAAATTTGTGGAAGAATAATTTTAACTGTTTGTTGAAACTCGGAGGGTAAATAATATGAAAAAGGATGAGCTTCTCAATTTTTACTTAATATGAAATTCACTATTATATAAATCCAAGATATTAATATTGAATCCTTATCATTCTTTACTGATAGTTTTATTAACCATCCAGAAGCATAAAATAATTTCAGTGCTCACTCATGTATTAAATTACCAGTTGTGTCAGCTAATTTTAAATATTTTCATAAGTACACAGCAGACCTCATGGAAAATATTACAGACAAATTATGTCACTAAAATGATAATAGTTATTATTAAAGAAGCATACTGCCTTTGGCAAAATGGAAAATATATATTCTCCTTTCCTTATGTTAAGCTACTAGGGAAGCCCCAACATGAGTGATAGGGTTTCTAATTTTAATTGATTAAATTGATAATAATATATTACTACTGATAAATTAATGTTTAAGTATTGAAATGATAATTACACATCTATTTACAAGCATAAATATATATTTCTTTATAAATGTATTATGAACTGTTAATCTAAAAAAATAAGATATGTTATTTTAATTAACTACTTCACCAAATATTTTTTAACTCTTTTGACTCCAACTTATATATATTGGTTGTTGATTGACGTGTGTTTAGAAAAAGCTATTTCAATATTATTATTATCCTTATTATCTTGATTTTTTCTCTAACATTAAATAATAAGGAACATTATTTTTTAACCAAAAATTTTCATCAAAAATAACACCGACTTCTTACACATAACATTTAACAAAGGAAAGAAAGCCATTTCCTCCACTATTTCAATGCTCCTATAATAAAATTGCTGGGGTTTCCCAAGTGGCGCTAGTGATAAGGAATCCACCTGCTAATGCAGAAGGCGAAAGAGACACGGGTTCAATTCCTGGGTTGAGAAGATCCCCTGGAGGAAGAAGTGGCAACCCAGTCCAGTATTCTTGCCTCAGAAATCCCGTGGATGGAGGAGCCTGATGGGCTACAGTCCATGGATTCGCCAAGAGTTGTACATGACTGAGCGCCCACACACACACACACACACACACACGTAACATTGCTGGCCTTTTTGTCATAAAGGCAGAGAGCCCTGGAGCTGGGTTGCTGTCCTGCCGCATCTGGACTCACTTGTGTTGATTGACTCTGATTACTGACCACCCCTCTTCTCCTGTAGCTGAAGCAGGGCTCAAACTTCTTCCCCGGCGGAGACCACAGGGGGCCCATGGATCAATCTACTACTGCATTCGCCTCAGGGCCGGTGTCACTTCCTGCTGAATTTGCTACGTGACACTCACTGACTTTCATTTCCCTGATGGCCAGGACTCATCAAGGTGTGCTTCTTCTAGTGATGCTTCTAGAGCCTCCAGGAGTGGACCTTGAGACACTCTGCCTGTGCAGAATCCCATCGGGACAGCGTCGTTGGTCCTTTTATACCTTTCTTACCCCTTAGCTGGAATCTAGTCATTTCTGGTCCTTCTCTTTTTAAAAGAGAAACTTCAGCCCCAGTGTACAGGACCAGGAGAGGTACAAACAACAGATGAGGATAGACAGAAAAAAAAAAAAGAGAGATGTGGCAGCAGTTCAGAGTCGTGGCAAAAGTTGTTATGTTGGTTGAATCCCATTCCTCTTCCCCATTCTTGGCATTTCATGTTGAATAACACCAGCAATGGTCCCACATTCATATGAAAGTGTACCCTTTCCGGTCTGTTTCACGTGATCTTAGGTGGCATTTGCAAATGTCTTAAATTGCGCATCCGACAGGGCAGCCTTGACAGCAAGGATGTGGTTACCATGGTACTCAGAAAACAGCTCTCAGAGAGACGTGTATCTTCTCCACGAACAGAAGTAAAACCTGAAAATAGATTGGCATGTTTTCTCCCCAGAAATTGAGGACAGAAAGTCCAGTATACCTTAGTGTAATTTTAGTTTTTAAAATGTCCTTATTACTTGAGATCTATTTTATGAATTTATTATGATGTTGACCATGGCATGAGTCATGTCGTTACTTCTGTAGCTCATGCTGGTAAGAGAGTCAGGGTTCTAGAAATCTATTAGAAGGTACTTTGTAAAACAGCTCATCTGAAACTCGTGGGACTGTCACCACACTCCTCCTAGGTTTCTTCCCACAGTAAGACTATTTTTAGGTTTATGTACCATATGGGAATCAAACTACATAGAGAAGTCACAGCACAGATTCTGGAAGACTTGTGCTGGGTGAAAATTTTTTGACAGAAATCTCAATTTGCAGATGAGGAAAATAAAAGACAGAAAAGGATATCTGACTTACCTAGTCAAGTAGGTGATTAGAAATAAAACCAGCCCTTGCTGTTAAATCTGGGATTCCTTTTCTTGCACCTGCTGGTAGGTTTCTACTGCTTATTTCATCATTCCAAGACACGGAGGGGAGTCATATTTCTTAATGACAGGTCATCCTCTTTAGAGTCTGCTCTTGAGAACAAGTGTGCTATTTCTGCTTCCAAGGCATTCATTCTTAAAAGGATTTAAGGAAACTTGGAACAATCTTGAGTGATCATCTGCTGCTTTTGTACAGGTTGCTGAGCCTTGAAAAATTCACTGTGCCATAAATCATTCTGCTGTGTCTGGATATTTCTGCATTTTTATTTGGCAAATGCAGTGGTGTCTTTAGGAAACCCATGCACAATGCTTTTACCAGTAGCCAGCATCTTGACCATCTAAATCTTGGAGTGCATCACCTGATTTATTATAAAAATTGTAAGATGTGGAAAGTAGTTATCATGTAGGTCATTATATAATACTTGGCCAGGGTAAAACTGTGAGTTTATGTCCTTTAATTGTAACTGGACTCTCAGTGCTACTGATCTTTCCACTTTGAATTGTCTCTCCATTTATTATCTCATGATCACAATGATGACTACTTGCTCTCTCCCTTTCGTCTTGAACTCCTGTGCCAGTTACATTTGAGTGTGTGTTGGAGGTGGGGGCCAGTTGCAGAAAATAAAGCTACTTATGGATAAGTTCAGTCAAGTGAAATGTACTGGCTTGATATCAAAAGCTCATGGAATTGCAGGAAGGCTGGAGAAACAGCCTTCAAGAGGACACGACTGAGGAGCTTGGGGAGCAAGAAAGCAGCAGCTGTGAGAATGGTTGTTGGGCAGGAACGTGTGGGCACAGCTGCTGGGGAGTGTGTACCCCTGCCCAGTCTCCAGTCTTACACTGAGTTTCCCAGGAGTGTCCCAGGAGTGAATCTGGTTGAGCTTGGGACACGTGGCCTCCTCTTGGCTGGAGGGGGTGATGAGAAGTAAGATCTGCTTCTTCAGCTCTTTTCCCTGGCAGCAGGCACCTGGATTTCATGTTGCAGCACATCCACAAATGTCAGGATGTAGGCTATGCCACAGAAGGAAATTGAAGCCGGAAAGAAGCATTGGGAATTAGGAAAGGATGCAGTGTGGAAAACAGCATTGCTCAGTGATCCAGTATCCTTTCCTTCTACTGCTTGGCAGATGACCATGCTCCTGGATTGATCGAAAGATGAATGCCCACTGGGGACAGCTGTATGGATTTTCCTCTTCCCCCATTTCCTGTGTATTTCAAAGTGAGGTTCTTTTAGTCTCAATCCCATCTACTTTTTTCCTGGAGGCATCTGTTTGTCACTGGTACCTTCTTTCTCATACTCAATCTCATTATCACTGTCTCTTTCCTCTTGAGCTTTAAGGGCCTCCTCATTTACAAAATATTTTTTAAATATTGCCTTTAACATTTTTCTTGTCTTTAAGGACCATCAAATCTGCCCCATTTCTCAGTGAAAGTTTCAAATAAAAGTCATCCTCACTAGCTTCGCTCCTTCAGTATCTCCTCTTCTCTTTCTTTTGGAACTGGTTTCATGTCACCAGAGACCTGACCCAATGCGAAAGACGTCTTATCCATCCTCACCCTCTTTTTACCCCGAATGAAACCAACCACTTTTCTTTTCTTGAAACTTTTCTCCTCCTTTGACTTCACAGCATTACTTTCTATTTTTAACATGTCTCTGACCTCTTGTTTTCTGTCTTCCTCCTGGAACGTCTTGTTTCTCTTAACAAATTCCACGTGGGTGTTCATCAGTGATACAGCCTTAGACTTGGCATCGCTTCTGTTTCTTTTTTTTTTTTAAATTTTTTTATTAGTTGGAGGCTAATTACTTCACAACATTTCAGTGGGTTTTGTCATACATTGATATGAATCAGCCATAGATTTACACGTATTCCCCATCCCGATCCCCCCTCCCACCTCCCTCTCCACCCGATTCCTCTGGGTCTTCCCAGTGCACCAGGCCCGAGCACTTGTCTCATGCATCCCACCTGGGCTGGTGATCTGTTTCACCATAGATAGTATACATGCTGTTCTTTTGAAACATCCCACCCTCACCTTCTCCCACAGAGTTCAAAAGTCTGTTCTGTACTTCTGTGTCTCTTTTTCTGTTTTGCATATAGGGTTATCGTTACCATCTTTCTAAATTCCATATATATGTGTTAGTATGCTGTAATGTTCTTTATCTTTCTGGCTTACTTCACTCTGTATAAGGGCTCCAGTTTCATCCATCTCATTAGGACTGGTTCAAATGAATTCTTTTTAATGGCTGAGTAATATTCCATGGTGTATATGTACCACAGCTTCCTTATCCATTCATCTGCTGATGGGCATCTAGGTTGCTTCCATGTCCTGGCTATTATAAACAGTGCTGCGATGAACATTGGGGTGCATGTGTCTCTTTCAGATCTGGTTTCCTCAGTGTGTATGCCCAGAAGTGGGATTGCTGGGTCATATGGCAGTTCTATTTCCAGTTTTTTAAGAAATCTCCACACTGTTTTCCATAGCAGCTGTACTAGTTTGCATTCCCACCAACAGTGTAAGAGGGTTCCCTTTTCTCCACACCCTCTCCAGCATTTATTGCTTGTAGACTTTTGGATAGCAGCCATCCTGACTGGCGTGTAATGGTACCTCATTGTGGTTTTGATTTGCATTTCTCTAATAATGAGTGATGTTGAGCATCTTTTCATGTGATTGTTAGCCATCTGTATGTCTTCTTTGGAGAAATGCCTGTTTAGTTCTTTGGCCCATTTTTTGATTGGGTCATTTATTTTTCTGGAATTGAGCTTCAGGAGTTGCTTGTATCTTTTTGAGATTAATCCTTTGTCTGTTTCTTCATTTGCTATTATTTTCTCCCAATCTGAGGGCTGTCTTTTCACCTTGCTTATAGTTTCCTTTGTAGTGCAAAAGCTTTTAAGTTTCATTAGGTCCCATTTGTTTAGTTTTGCTTTTATTTCCAATATTCTGGGAGGTGGGTCATAGAGGATCTTGCTGTGATTTATGTCGGAGAGTGTTTTGCCTATGTTCTCCTCTAGGAGTTTTATAGTTTCTGGTCTTACATTTAGATCTTTAATCCATTTTGAGTTTATTTTTGTGTATGGTGTTAGAAAGTGTTCTAGTTTCATTCTTTTACAAGTGGTTGACCAGTTTTCCCAGCACCACTTGTTAAAGAGGTTGTCTTTTTTCCATTGTATATCCTTGCCTCCTTTGTCAAAGATAAGGTGTCCATAGGTTCATGGATTTATCTCTGGGCTTTCTATTCTGTTCCATTGATCTATATTTCTGTCTTTGTGCCAGTACCATACTGTCTTGATGACTGTGGCTTTGTAGTAGAGTCTGAAGTCAGGCAGGTTGATTCCTCCATTCCATTCTTCTTTCTCAAGATTACTTTGGCTATTCGAGTTTTTTGTATTTCCATACAAATTGTGAAATTCTTTGTCTAGTTCTGTGAAAAATACCGTTGGTAGCTTGATAGGGATTGCATTGAATCTATAGATTGCTTTGGGTAGAATAGCCATTTTGACAATATTGATTCTTCCAATCCATGAACACGGTATGTTTCTCCATCTGTTTGTGTCTCTTTGATTTCTTTCATCAGTGTTTTATAGTTTTCTATGTATAGGTCTTTTGTTTCTTGAGGTAGATATACTCCTAAGTATTTTATTCTTTTTGTGCAATGGGTGAATGGTATTGTTTCCTTAATTTCTCTTTCTGTTTTTTCATTGTTAGTATATAGGAATGCAAGGGATTTCTGTGTGTTAATTTTATATCCTGCAACTTTACTATATTCATTGATTAGCTCTAGTAATTTTCTGGTAGAGTCTTTAGGGTTTTCTATGTAGAGGATCATGTCATCTGCAAACAGTGAGAGTTTCACTTCTTCTTTTCCTATCTGGATTCCTTTTACTTCTTTTTCTGCTCTGATTGCTGTGGTTCTCTTATTCCACAACCTTTACTGACCTGCAAAGAGTCAGACACGACTGAGCGACTTCACTTCACTTCACTTACTGACCTGCAGCCACATGGAGATGTGTTGCTCTGTGGTGCTCTATTGTTTTCTTGTAATTTCACTGCAGCTCTTTCATGAAAGATGTCATTTTTTCTTTAGCTTTTTAGACCAGCTATTCATGTATTTGCTCTAGTTTTTTGTAGATTGTCAGCTTCTGGAGTTTATGGGACTCTTTCATTACTTTTTTTTTTTTTTTTACTATATGACAGTTACTCAAAAAATAATTGCAGAGTTAATGAAATAAAGTTAACATGATTGAAGGAAAGTGGAGGAAAGGTAGGAAGGTGGAGTACAGTAAAGACAGGTGTTAGATAATCAAACATAAGTTAAGGCACACTAAATTTTATGAATGTAAGTACATTCAAAACAAACATAATTGTTTACTGACTTTTTTGTTCTTTCATTCTTTAAATTTTAATTTTTATTCAGTTTTAAAGGTCACTTTCCATTTATGGTTGTCACAAAATACTGGCTATGTTCCCCATGTTGTATGTACATCCTTTAGCCTATCTTTTTTTTTTTTTTTAATTTTTTATTTTATTTTATACCTTTAGCCTATCTTAAACCCAGTAGTTTGTATCACTGATTTCCCCTCCCCACCCCCTCCCCAGTGGTGACCACATTTGTTCTGTATATCTGTGAGTCTGCTTCTTTTATGTTATATTCACTAGTTTGTTGTATTTTTCAGATTCCATATGTAATATCATGCAGTATTTATCTTTATTTACTGAGCCTTTTGAATGACAAATATTGGGATCTGTTTCCATATTGAAAGGATACAAGGGATATCACATTGTATTATTTCTTCAAAATTAAAGCTTTATTTTAGGAATTAAGTGCTTTTTGGGAAAAAATGAAATTAATTCATTGATGACTATTAGTCATCAATGAGAAAAATCAGTGTTGATCTTTCAAATCTTTGATTTATTACAATTAATTGCTTCATAATTTGATCATGTTTTCATTAGAATATTTTTTCATAATTTTACTAGAATATATTTTCTCATTATTATGGAAATTATAATGATGTAACTGAATAGCAAGAAATGTAGTGATTATTTTTTTTTTCAAATGTAAACAGATTCCTATTATAGCAGAAAATGTGATTATGTTCTTAATTGTAATTTAAACAACATCTCATACAAAATGTTTATGGTGACCATTTTCTTTTTTTCTTTACTAAGCTAGTTGCACACTTGCAGATAAGTTTTCAGTAGACATAAAATTACAAATGATAAAGTCATTAATTTAATCAAAAAATCTTAATATGACATTTAATTAGGAGCCCTAGGTAAATAATTGTTCTTTTAAAAAAACTGCAATTGTTAACTCATTAAGCTAAGGATAGCACACACATCTCCCTTTCATCTGAAAAGCAGCATATTATGTATGTGTGTGTGTATACACACACACACACACACACAAACACACACATTTAATGGAAATAGCTAAAGCACAGACTCATACATACACATGCACATATATACAGAAAAACAAAAGTCTTTTAAATACGCCTTCATATTTTATCCTTCTTCTTCCCCCAAGTACCTTAAATAAAATCACTTGGTTTCTATTTGTCCAGTACACATGCCATTTATTTTTAGTCCTTTATGAGAGTTAATTAGCAATAATTCTAAACCCAGAGGAATATAATTCAATCAATCCTAATAAGACTTGTTACAGAGAACTCTGATAATCACATTTTGGTTTCACAGAAGTGTGAATTTTAGAATCTTATTTTCGCAGGAAGGTTATACCATCTGTCTCCATGTTAATTTATTGCTTCAAATACATTAACTTTTTGGCACCTTTTGTCACATAAATTTTGGCATTTTTACTTTTTAACCCTTGTATTCCTAAATTAGAACTGAATAACTTTTATTCCACATACTTCAAATAGTAAAGCAACTTTAAAGACCAGAGTATTAATACTGATTTCCCTGTAAGAGAGGAAATTTATATGCTTCTTCTAATTCTCAAAGAAAGCCAAGTAGAGAGTTTTAGCATATGAATTTTGGAACCATTTCAGTCTCTCTCTTTGCCTCAGTTTTATATACTTTCATTTGTGTGACAATTCAGCCTATCTACTTTTTAGGAATATTTTAATGCTTCTTGGGCAAAACCCGAGATGGTTGATGCCTCAAAGAGAAAGAAATAAATGAAAGAAGCTTTTGTAGCAATTTCAAGAAGTGCTTGGTAATAGAGGAGAAGAGGGTAAGCCTGAAGACAGTAGTGAGCAGAGGAGGTGGATGCTGCCTGGGGCCCGGGGACAGAATGAGGGCCAGAGACACCCCAGAGGGGCACGGAGCTCAGGGCTATGGGTCCCCCACCTGGTGAATATGCACGCATGTAATCTGTAAAAATGAGAGACTTTTATTATCGATTCAACATGTTAGCATGACTAATTTACCAGGAGAAACAGGAAGGGCCAGTTGAGGTAAATAAGAGAATAAGAGAACAACAGCAAAACAGAACATAGACTATTCTTTCAAAGCCATAATTGTGCCATAATTGTAAATTCCCTTTGGATTGTGCCAGACATTTTCTCTGAATGCACATGTCAGGGAAAAAATGTGTTAGTGGAGCTTTAGTAATGAATTGGTCTATGATTCCTTTGGGAATATCTGGAGGAGAAAAAGAAATAAAACTTGTGCTTGGTTTCTGCAGCAAAAATTGTGAGTAGATCACAGATGTTCACATATAAAATGGTCACTATAGATTATACTGGGCTAAGGTGAAAGAGCCATCATCATGTTATGTATTTTCCACAAAGAAATGAGTGAGAGTCGCTCAGTCGTGTCCGACTCTTTGCAACCCCATGGACTACACAATCCATGGAATTCTCCAGGCCAGAATACTGGAGTGGGTAGCCTCTCCCTTCTCCAGGGAACTTCCCAACCCAGGGATCGAACCCAGGTCTTCCATGTTGCAGGCGGATTCTTTACCAGCTGAGCCGCAAGGGAAGCCCTTTATCCAAAGATCCTGAACGTAAAATGTTCTAATAAGGAGAAAGATAAAGACAGGATATTTGGGTTAGAAAAGATCAAAATAAATAAGAAATGGTGGTACGGGTTGGTGTAGGGATTGGTATCATTACTTGCCAATAGAGGTCATAAGAAGTTAGACAAAAGTAATGACCAGGGTAAAAAAAGGAGCTTAAGAAATATTCAGAGATGGGGGAAAGTCAACCAGTTTTGTTAGTAAAATTGAGTTCTTTTGACAATAAAAATTTCAATATTTTTGTTAAAACTGTTTATCTAAGGCAAAGGGAAAGTGACCATAATCACAAGGAGAGACTGGGGCAGCATACCCGTCAGTTGACAAATAAATAAGAGATATGGAGAAAAAAGGATGCATAATTTTAAATAAGCTTTAAAATCATGATGCTAACACCCTTAAGATAATAAATGATAATAATAGTGACTCACATTTATTGAACATTTTTAATTTTTGTGTTGCAGATGTTTGCATCTTGAATGTATTTATTTCATCCTTACAACAACTGCTTCGAATAAGAATTTAGTCTCCATTTTATAAACCTAGGAACCAAGGCTTTGAGAGACCAAGGAACTTGTCCAGGATCCAAGCTGGTAGAAATTGGTTCACGTCTGAGCTGTCCAGCCATAGAGCCCTTAATCACTAGGCAGAAAAAAGGAGACAAAACCTGCTGAAAGGGCAAATTTTATTGACAAAGAAAAACATATGGAAATGAGGAGAGGTTAGGAGAGACAAGAAATCATGTAGTAGAAACAGGACTTCTTCATATTTAAAAGAGGATGTTTCCAGGGTTCTAGATGGAATCCTGTGCTTTGAAGGGTGCCATGGGCAAAGGAATGAGAACCTTTGAGGATACACTGTTACATGTCCCTCATCTCCCAAACTGAATCCTACTAAACCACAACCTTGCCGTAGATTCTTCTCGGCTGGTAGACTAGTATGAGGTCCTAGGGAGACTTATGTTTCTTAGAACTTCACACATATATCTTAATAAATGGAAGAGTATGTATTTTTTATTTTAGGAAAAACTATTATAATGTACAATTTCTTGGATAACAGATACCTTTTGAGAGGGGAATGGCAATCCACTCCAGTATTCTTGCCTGGAGAATCCCAGGGATAGAGGAGCCTGGCAGGCTACAGTTCCTGGGGTCACAAAGAGTCAGACACAACTAAGTGACTAACACTGCTTTGAGTAGGCTAAATTTAAACTAATTATAAATAGAAGAAAAAAACAGGATGCCCTTCTTAGAGTCTGAAAAATGTGGATAATTAAGGTGGAACATATATAGCAGAAAGCATTCTAGTTCCTGTTTAATATCCTATAAATATTTAAAGCAAATAAACCCCACAGAACAAGATAAATTATTTAGTAGAATATATTGAAATAGGATCAAGAGCATGGAAATTAGGAAAGTGAACATGTGGACAATATGTCAGAAGTCTCCTGGGTTAGTTTGTGGAATAAGTTTATAGGACACAGCATTATCACTGGTGTTTTATAACCAGCCTGGGAGTAGCAGCCTCTCAAAGACATTTGGAAGAATATGAGCCCTCATTTACCTATGACCCATTAGAATAATAAGAGCAAAGTCAGAGATTTCGCCCAAAGAAAAGCTAGTCTTTTTTTTTTTAAAGAAAAGCTATGATCAACCTAGACAACATATTAAAAAGCAGAGGCATTACTTTGTCGACAAAGGCCCATCTAGTCAAAGCTATGGTTTTTCCAGTAGTCATGTATGGATGTGAGAGTTGAACAGTAAAGAAAGCTGGGTGCCAAAGAATTGATCCTTTTAAACTGTGGTGCTGGAGAAGACTCTTGAGAACCCCTTGGACAGCATGGAGATCAAACCAGTCAATTGTAAAGGAAATCAGTCCTGAATAGTCATTGGAAGGATTGATGCTGAAGCTGAAATTTGAATATACTTTGGCCACTTGATGCAAACAGCCGACTCATTAGAAAAGACCCTGATGCTGGGAACGATTGAAGGCAGGAAGAGAAGGGGATGGCAAAGGATGAGATGGTTGGATGGCATCACCAACTCAATGGACATAAGTTTGAGCAAGCTCTGGGAGATGGTGATGGAGAGGGAAGCCTGGCGTGCTGCAGTCCATGGGGTCACAAAGAGTCGGACACAGCTGAGCAAATGAACAACAAAATATATGAATTTAATGTTGTAAGTTTCCCTCTAAATCCTGCTTTCACTGAATTCTACAAATTTCCATAAATTATATTTTCATTTTTGTCAAAACACTTAAGAATTTCTCATGAAATATCTTTGACCAATGTGTCATTTAATAGTGTATTGCTTAATTTTCAAATATTTGGGTTTTTCCAGCTATCTTTAGGTTGTCTACTTTTTACATTAGAGCTCATCAGATATTACTTATAGTTTCTGTAAATTCATGGAGACACAGCATGGCTGGTTTTGTCTCTGGGCGTCAAGCTCCTAGCAGTTTGATGTTTTGTGATATTCTTCAGGAAAATCCCAGAGCACCCCATATGGATTCCTATCACCTGTCTTTGTGTCCTGAAAGTCACATTCTATGTTGACATTTTATTTATTTAATCAGTTATGTTCTTTAAAATTTAGGTGTTAATTTTGGATTTATAGAAAAATTTAAAAGATAGTGCTGAGGATTCCCATATACTGCTTACTCACAGGTTTTTTGATTAATTACCTCTCACATCAGTATGCCATATTTGTTATAATTGATGAACCAATACTGATACATTATTATTATATTTTAAAAATGTTATTTGCTTGTATGTAGCAGGTCTTAGATGCGGCATGCAGGATCTTTAGCTGCAGCATGCAGAGTCTAGTTCCCTGACCAGAGGTCAAACCCGGCCCCTCTGCATTGGAAGCATGTAGTCTTAGCCAGGGACCACTAGTGAAGTCCCCTTGATACATTGTTATTAATCAAAGCCTATACACTATTCTGATTTTTTTTCTTGGTATTCTTTTTTCTGTTCCAGGAAACCATGTTGTTTCTCTCTCTCTTTAAAGCCTTTATTGAATTTGTTGCGAATCTGTTTCTATTGTTCATGTTCTGGTTTTTTTGACTATGAGGGATGTGGGATCTTAGCTGTCTGACCAGGAAGAAAACCCACACCCCCTACACTGGAAGACAAAGTTTTAACCACGGGATGGCCAGGGAAGTCTCTATTTATTTTTGTTTTTGTGAGCAGTTTCTGACTTTCTAGCACTATAAGATGCTCCAGGCTCACACTGTATCTTTCCTGCCAGTTCTAGAGTCTTCCGTTTCTCCAAAGATGCCTGGTTCAGTTTCCCGGAGAGTGGAGGAATTCCTTCCCTAGCCCTGCGTGCGTCGTGGTGCTGGTCCTCCGGGTCTTCTCGGGGGTCGTCTTCTGGCCTCTGGGAGCCTCCTCACGCGTCTTTTTGAGCAGTATGCTGCTGATGCTCATGGCAGACCCTGTGGGGTCCCCAGACTTCCCTCTCTGTTCAGCTCTCTCCTCTCTGGCTCTTTGGCCATTGCCCTTCCAGGTCTTTCTGTGCCCTCAGCCCAGGGAGGTCAGCAAGCACTCCCTGCTTTCCGCTCCTCAGCACATGAGAGGAACCTCTGAAGTTCTTGCATGGAGATACCTGGGCAGTTACAGAGCTCACCTCGTTTGCATTCCATCTCTCAGAGGCTCCATCTATTGTTGCATGAGGTCATTGGTCTTGAGCATCATTTGTTTAAGATCTTGTGTTCAGTCGTTGGTTGTCTCAGCTCTGAGAGTAAATCCAATCCTAGTTAGTCAGTCTAAGCCCCTAGTCATTCATTAAGACTTTCCTTCCTCTTAAGTCCTGGGATGTCTACCTCTTGAACTCTCAGTGGTATCAGATAACACAGCTTTTTATGACACGTAGGCTCTGACCTCACTCATCTTTATGTACAAGAGGCTTTGGTAAGTTTTGGATGACACCTCTTTACACTACCTTCAAAACTTTCTTAGTTTCCTCCCTTCTGCTATTTCCTTTTCTGGCTTGCTTTTGAATTGTTGCTTTTGAAATTGATGGTCTCAGGGTCTTTCTCCTGCAGTTACTTACCTTATGCTAACTTGTGCTGATACACACACATATTTCCAAAATAACCTCTTCTTTTATAATTAAAATTAGATCCTCAGAACTCTGTTTAGCAACATTTTCAGTTGTTATGCCTAAGTCAGAAATATGCTTCCCTGGTTTATCCTATTTTCCTTTCATTAGAGTCCCTTCTTTCTTAATCTAACTTATTGGCTTAAGTCATTTGGGAGCTTGCTTTTTGTTTCAAGGTAATATTAATGTCTAGTGTTCAAATTAATATGGACCAGTTATAAAATATATTGCATAAAGATTCTGATAGTGAAATAGTTAAGAGTGTTTAGACTCAACAACAATTGTCTGAACATGCTAAGAAGGCTTAAAGTTTTTATTTTTGGTAACTGAGTGATATTAATACTGTAATATCCTCACACAAAAGTACTGCTGAGAAGTAAAGTCATGTGAGTTCTCAAGTTGCCCCCACTCATGTTTGTTAGGTATTGTCCTTTCCCTTAAAAAAAAAATTCCTTAGACGCTATCCCCTTACGTAAAAGCATAGAATAACTCTGCTTGTAATCTTATTAATTCTTTGTAAAGAGCAATGAAGATTTCCTGATTTTCTTACTTTTTGATCTCATTGTTTCTGAGGATTTGCAAAGCTCAGGAAAACAAACAAAAGAAGAGCTTGTTCTGTTTGCCCATTATTGCCTGATTAGTGCTGCACTATTATTTAATACTTCCTTAACATTGTGATAAACTTCAACTCAAGTTTTTAGGTAAGATAAGGTAAAAGCGGAGGAAAAAAGAAAAGCTTCTTTTGTTAATACTTTCTTGAAAACTTAGCTTCAGGGTTTTTTTTTTTTTTAATTAAGTAATCCTTTTTGATATAGTGCCCCCAAAGCCTCATTTTGGTCATACTCAAGAGTTGAGCTGAAGTAATGATTGTAAATATGTATTTGTTATTAAGGATGAAAAGTGGTAAATTAGTCTTAAAGTGCTTTAATCTCTTTGTACCCAAGTGGTTTGAAATTTTTTCCTTAAACTATAAATCATGGGGAAACATAAGGCAAGCTTATAGAGAATGGATAAATGCCATGGTCCTACTATATAGCACAAGGAGCTATATTCAGTATCCTGTGATAAGCCGCAATGGAAAAGAAAGCGAAAAAGAATGGATATGAATGTATAATTGAGGCACTTTGCCATGCAGCAGAAACTAACACATTATAAATCAATTATCTTTCAATCAAATTTAAAAAAAGGAGAAAAAGGAAAAATAATGCAAGTTACCTGTAATGCTCAGTTATCCTTGTGGTTTTCTATAAGCTGACTTTTATAGGATTCGTATGCTGTGGAGAAGAGGTTGTTAAACTGAGAAGAAATATGATGGCAGCTGTACCTGGATGGCCCTTTTGGGTCCAATGTTAACAAAGGGAAAACAGTGTTTACTGAGTGTTGATCCAGACTCTGCTAGGTCTTACATAATCTATTCCTTGTTTGAAACAAGGCTACATATCTTTTTCTGATGTTCACCTTGCAGTAAGACTGTGAAATATTTTATTTGATTAGTATTAATGAATTTTCATTAAAGCTTGAAAGCTTTTTTTCTTTCATGCTTTTTTTCTGAGAGCAAAAAAAAAGAATTTCCTTTTTATATGTCAAAGGCAACAGAATATTAAACAAGTAGGAGAGAAACTTGAATGTTACATAATTAGTGCTCTGAAATTATTTTCCACACTCCGTTCCTTAAGTTTTTTTTTTAAAGGCTAAGTGCATTTTTGAATTCAAAAGCAGAAAGATTATTAATATGAACTCTAAGAACTCTCAGAGTGGGAGGGTTTGGGATAAAGCTCTGACAGGACACAAGGAAGGGAATGTTTCCATTTTTCTTTGTCATCTCTCCGTTCAGTTCAGTCGCTCATTCGTGTCCGACTCTAATACACTGCAAATTAGAGAAAAAATGAAGATGAGTCTGTGACTTGAAAGAACACTTAAATTTTTAAAAACCAGTCTATATTTGGTCTCATTGTACTAGCCTCTGTACCAGTGCTCCGCCTGCCTCTGTAACCGTCCCTTCTTTCTTGTCCATCTCTTTTCTTACTAGTACATTTTGATGGTATAGGTCTTCCAAAAAGTATCTTTTTTTCCATTATCTTTTTGCTTGCTATTTGCTCCTTCAGGTTCTCCTGCATTTCTACCTATCTGCATGTTTATTCCTGATAAACTGATTATCTGTTATGTCCCAGGAATAGTACCAAATGCTAGGAATATTGATTTTACCTTCTGATCTCATCCCTTTATTTAACTTCTAATGAGATGACCGCTGGTCCCATTTCAATTACTGTAGGCAGGTCAACACCCTCTCCTGAGACCTGCCTTCCTTGGCATCCTTGTTTCTTATTTTAAATTCCTGCTCTGACTGATCTTTTCATATCCAGTCACTTCCTGAGGCTGCCCCCTGCCCCCGGCCGTGGCTGTACCTGTGTGTGGCCTCTGCCCTCTTTCTGCTTAAGGCATTGCTGACACGTGTCCTTGGCATGAGACAGATCTTACTGAGAGCTAAAGGATTTCCCAAAGAAAGGCAACACCAAAGGATTCTCAGGCTCCCGCACGACTGCACTCACCGCACACACTAGGAAAGGAACGCTCAACATTCTCCAAGCCAGGCTTCAGCAGTACGTGAACCGTGAACTTCCAGATGTTCAAGCCGGTTTTAGAAAAGGCAGAGTAACCAGAGATCAGATTGCCAACATCTGCTGGATCATTGAAAAAGCAAGAGAGTTCCAGAAAAGCATCTACTTCTGCTTTATTGACTATGCCAAAGCCTTTGACTGTGTGGATCACAATAAACTGTGGAAAATTCTCAAAGAGATGGGAATACCAGACCACCTGACCTGCCTCTTGAGAAACCTGTATGCAGGTCAAGAAGCAACAGTTAGAACTGGACATGGAACAACAGACTGGTTCCAAATAGGAAAAGGAGTACGTCAAGGCTGTATATTGTCACTCTGCTTATTTAATGTATATGCAGAGTACATCATTAGAAACGCTGGGCTGGAGGAAGCACAAGCTGGAATCAAGATTGCCAGGAGAAATACCAATAACCTCAGATATGCAGATGACACCACCCTTATGGCAGAAAGTGAAGAAGAACTAAAGGGCCTCTTGATGAAAGTGAAAAAGAAGAGTGAAAAAGTTGGCTTAAAGTTCAACATTCAGAAAACTAAGATCATGGCATACAGTCCCGTCACTTCATGGCAAATAGATGGGAAAACAGTGGAAACAGTGGCTGACTTTATTTTTTTGGGCTCCAAAATCACTGCAGATGGTGACTGCAGCCATGAATTTAAAAGACGCTTACTCCTTGGAAGGAACGTTATGACCAACCTAGACAGCATATTGAAAAGCAGAGACATTATTTTGTCAACAAAGGTCCATCTAGTCAAGGCTATGGTTTTTCCAGTGGTCATGTATGTCTGTGAGAGTTGGACTATAAAGAAAGCTGAGCGCAGAAGAATTGATGCTTTTGAACTGTGGTGTTGGATAAGACTCTTGAGAGTCCCCTGGACTGCAAGGAAATCGAACCAGTCCATCCTAAAGGAGATCAGTCCTGGGTGTTCATTGGAAGGACTGAGGCTGAAGCTGAAACTCCAATCCTTTGGCCACCTGATGTGAAGAGTTGACTCTTTGGAAAAGACCCTGATGCTGGGAGGGATTGAGGGCAGGAGGAGAAGGGGACAACAGAGGATGGGATGGTTAGATGGTATCACCGACTAAATGGACATGAGTTTGGGTGGACTCCGGGAGTTGGTGATGGACAGGGAGGCCTGGCGTGCTGTGATTCATGGGGTCGCAAAGAGTCAGACATGACTGAGTGACTGAACTGAACTGAAAGAATGATAGAGGAAAGATGATAACACAGGACAGAAAATTGTTGATATTCATGATTAAACCCAAATAAGACCTTGAATGTGAATAAAATGTCTGTAGTGTATAAACTGGACCTGTGGATCACAACTTGTTTGTGTCTTTAGCCACCTGTGGTTGCAAAAAACTGTCCATCTGAATGGAGGGTCTCATGTTTCCTCCTCCTCCAAAACCACTATATCTATGATCATGTTTTACACCAGGTGGAGGACTGGGTGCTCATCCCTCTTTAGTGTAACCCGAAGAGTATCTCCTCTCATGGCACATGAAGAGTATTTGTGTATTAGGTTGGAGAGTTCAGCCTCTAGAAAGCAGAAGGGCAGAAAAAAGGAGAAAATGGGCTGCAGTGATACACTACGTCTTGGGAGGGATATTTCGAGTAAGAATAATTGTTGAGAGAATAATAGGAAGAGAAAGAGGAACTATATGTATAGGTTCAGTTCAGTTCAGTTCAGTCACTCAGTCATGTCCGACTCTTTGCGACCCTATGGACTGCAGCACGCCAGGCCTCCCTGTCCATCACCAACTCCCGGAGTTTACCCAAACTCATGTCCATTGAGTTGGTGATGCCATCCAACCATCTCATTGTCTGTCACCCCTTTCTCCTCCTGCCTCCAATCTTTCCCAGCATCCAGGTCTTTTCCAATGAGTCAGCTCTTTGCATCAGGTGGCCATAGTATTGGAGTTTTAGCTTGAACATCAGTCCTTCCAGTGAGTATTCAGGACTGATTTCCTTTAGGATGGACTGGTTGGATCTCCTTGCAGTCCAAGGGACTCTCAAGAGTCTTCTCCAACACCACATATGTATATGTATGTGATATATATGTGTATATATGTAGGAGATACTGGGTTTTGTATATGTATATGCATATATATTTATATGAATGCTGAATGCTATTAGTATATCAAAGCTAGCATATCCAGAATCTGCCTCATCCCAAATTTGTTTCTCTTGTTTCATGTCTAAATATTTTATTATAATTACAGTCCTTAATGATTCGCATCTGTTTCTCTTCTGGTCCCACTACCTTTATACTCATATTTTTCTTTTCCTGAACTTTTTGAATGTGCATTCCTAAACAGTGTTTCAATTCATCATCTCATCTGAATTCTACATGTTAGCCCCTTGCCATTTTCCTTAGTTTCTTATTATGTTCCATATGGAATGTTAATAATAGTGATAATAAACTAAATTTTCTATAGTAGTCATGTTTCTTTTCCATCCCTTTTGCAGCATAAGGTTCTTAGATTATAGAATCATACTTGCCTCCTGATTAAGATCTTTCAAGGTTGTCTTCTTTCTCACCGAATAAATTTCCCATCTCTCTTCTCAGCTGTTTACTTCAATAGCATTTTAGATTACCTCTAATTTTTCCCAGAAGTACATGAGGGGAGATGGTAATTTTTATTGATTTATTTGTCTGCATCCTTCATTCCTTCTACACTCAACCAGTCCCTCTCTCTGCTGGTCCCTGATACTGGAATGCTACTCACTGCTCTTCCCATATTTTGCTCACCCACACATGTTTGAATGCATCGCATTCTTTCAGACTAAACCATTCAGCATCTCTTCCCAGAAATTTTCTAGTAGGACTTGTATCTCTTTTCTCAGAATTCATTTAAGACTTTATCTGAGCTTATGTCACTGTGATTCTATGCTGTATTATAAATGTATGTGTCTTCTCTTTTTTACCAATGAGTTACTTTGGGCAGGACAAGTGCTTATATCCAAGTTCCAATATCTGTTTGTTAAGTGAAGGAAAGATTATCAAATTGGCAAATATTAAAGATAAAGGCAGTTATCAAGGGTCTATCTTAATGCCATGCAGCTATTGTTTTCAGCTCTTTGTCAGTGAAACCATTCCAGTGTTAATCAGCGCAGGCTAGATCATGCTGCGATAACAAATTAATTTGCAAATCTTAGTGGTTTAACACATCAGTGGATTATTTTTTGCGAATGGCACAGATCCAGTGTGGATCATCAGGGTAACTCATTTTCACATTGTGATTCAGGGCAGGGGCCAAATATTGCATTAATCAAAAAAAGTAGAAGCACTTTTCTGTTTCTTAAATCTGTTGTCTAGGCTTCTGCTTAAAAGTGACACGTATAGGTTCAGTCATAGTCCAGTTCAGTTCAGTTCAGTCCCTCAGTCGTGTCCGACTCTTTCGACCCCATGAACCGCAGCACGCCAGGCCTCCCTGTCCATCACCAATTCCTGGAGTCCACCCAAACCCATGTCCATTGAGTTGGTGATGCCATCCAGCCACCTCATCCTCTGTCGTCCCCTTCTCCTCCTGCCCTCAATCTTTCCCAGCATCAGGGTCTTTTCCAATGAGTCAGCTCTTGGCATCAGGTGGCCAAAGTATTGGAGTTTCAGCTTCAGCATCAGTCCTTCCAGTGAACACCCAGGACTGATCTCCTTTAGGATGGACTGGACAATCATAGTTACTTGGCCATAATTAGTCACAAAGTCCCAATCAACTGAAGAGTGCCTGAAGAACCGAGCTTCACGTGAATGTTTGACACCCTGTCTCTATCATGTTTCTCTACTTACTTTGTCAGTGCTTACCTCTGAATAGGAAAATTCTTTATACTATGATACTATAAATACTCATAAAATTACCAATTTTGAAGTTAATGAATTCTATACATAGAACAATATCTCATACCATTTAATTTTATCAGTTGAATAACAAAAACTCCAAAATTAAAATTGAGTGGTTTGTCACTTTTCCTAGTATGAATCTGAATTGTATATATTTATTTTCATACTAGTTTCTTACTTTCTCTAAAATTATTATAATATCTCCTTTGCTTAATAATTACAGCAATAGCAAAAACAATAGCAATATACAAGTTGTATGTTTATTAGTTAGTAAATAACAGTATTTATTGCTGTGAACTAGAAACTCATTGTCCAAAATCTTACGTATGTTATCTCTTGAAATTTTCAGAACATTCCTCTTTGGTAGGTAAATTATTAATATTCTCATTTTACATGTAAGGAAATTGAAGCTAAGATAGGATGTTTCCAAATATACCACAGCTAGAGCAAGGTAGCACTAGAATTTGATACACATTTTTTCTGACTCTAGTCTCTAAGCTATAACATGTATCAGGTAGACTAGTAGAGGTCCTAATCACGACTTTAGTTTGCCTCTTAATCTCCAACATATTTGATTTTAAAGTCTGTAAGATAGTTAGTTTTAGAACTTAAGTATAAAACGAGAAGGAAGATGTAAAATGAGAAAGAAGACCCCCTTGTTAAGAACTCATCTGATGGGTCCTAAAAGGCATCTATTAGTTTTAACTCATTGAATTTTCAGAGGTAAAAAATGGAAGTGTGTCCATGTGAGAAAAGGCTTTTCTTTGCACTAGCGGCTGCTGTCTTTGAAGCTAGGAAGGCAAGACAACTACAAAACAAGCTGTCATCAACATTATACACAACTGCAAATGTTCAAGAAAACACTGTTTCAGCACAGGGCGGCAGAGAGTTGGTAGATGACAGCCTTGGTGTGTTGACAACTATTCAAGAGGAAGAGATGTGAACTTTCTTGCCAACAAACAACTAAAAAAAGCTAGGAATTGAAGAGGTAGGCAGAGGGAAATGAAGATATGATCTTGAGAGAATGAAAGAATTTATTATTTCATCTGCAGAATGCTGTTCTTGGTTAGAAAATGTGCTGTGAGTTTCTCCAGGAAAGGAGTTTGCCTTAATAGACACACACACACACATATATACATATATACATATATATATATATATATGTATATATACGTAGAAACCCTGTTTGTGGATCAAAAGAAAGGAGGGTCGCAGATGTGGAGAACACACGTGTGTTCACGGGGGTGGGGAGGGAGAGGGGTGGGATGAACTGGGAGATTAGGATTGACAGGCACACACTAGCACATGTAAAACAGACAGCCAGTGGGAAGCTGCAGGATAGCGCAGGGAGCTCGGCTCAGTGCTCTGTGATGACCTGGAGGGGTGGGGTCCGGGAGATGTGCGGAGGCCCAAGAGGGAGGGGGTATATGGCTTCCCTGGTGGCCCAGTGGTAGAGAATCCGCCTGCAATGCGGGAGACCTGGGTTCAATCTCTGGATTGGGAAGATCCCCTGGAGGACAGCATGGCAACCCACTCCAGTATTCTTGCCTGGAGAATCCCATGGACAGAGGAGCCTGCAGGCTACAGTCCATGGGGTCACAAAGCGTCGGACACGACTGAGTGACTTGGCACGCATAGCTGATCTACTTCGTTGTACTGCAGAAACTAACATAGCATTGTAAAGCAATTATACTAAAAAAAAAAGAAAAGAAAAAGAAAGGCAGGTCATCATCCAGTGGATAGTTTCGAATGAAAATCTGTATTCCAGTGAAGTATTCTTGAGTTCATTTGTTCGATTATGTATTGAGTGGAGTATTCTCTTCCTTGTCCCCTGTTAGGCCAACTAATGCCTCCTACTGGCTTGCTATTTTGGTATGGTAACTATCTGCTGTATCTTTTTTCTATATATTCTAGTATGTTTTAAACCAACAAAGGGCAATTCACTGATTTCTGGCTCTTATTTTTACAGTTTATATTGGCAACAAAAGTATTCCACGAATATCATTTGCTTTTGAGCTCAAAATGAAGCTTTGTAAAACAAAGGCGCTGATATGGTGCTAGAAAATTCAGTGGGATTTGGTGGTCATCCTTTGCAACCACAGCAACTTCCTGTGTTAAGATAGGGCACAGTTGTCTGATTCAGGTAGGCAGCACCTGTTGAGATTGGAGATCTACCTTCTGTTTTGATGACTTTTCTGCATTAATCTTCTCATTTTTTATTTATAAAATCAAAAATAAGCTTTGGCTTTTCCCCTTTTCTCCAGAATACATCATGCCCCTCTGGAATTTGTACTGTATTTTTGCAAGATGTTTCCCGTTGGGAGAAGGTAGTTAATATTCAAGACCTTTACATATTATTTCTTACAGCTGTATAGGAATCTACAATTATGTCCAAATAAAAAGTTTACATTTAAAAAGACACAATTTCTAAACAGTGACAACAGATCACTAAACCAAGTACTGGCTCTTTTGAGTTCGGGGTCCTGTGTGACCCCGCGGATGCCCATCCATGAAGTTGACCCGGCTTCCAACTTTTTGAGAGTAGGACCTGCGAAAGCCCTGAATAAGTGTATGTTGAAACAGACCCAACAGTTTTAAGTGGTTTTGTGAGACTCACTCTGGAGAAGGCAATGGCACCCCACTCCAGTACTCTTGCCTGGAAAATCCCATGGATGGAGGAGCCTGGTAGGCTGCAGTCCATGGGGTCACGAAGAGTTGGACATGACTGAGTGACTTCACTTTCACTTTTCACTTTTATGCATTGGAGAAGGAAATGGCAAGCCACTCCAGTGTTCTTGCCTGGAGAATCCCAGGGATGGGGTCACACAGAGTCGGACACGACTGAAATGACTTAGCAGCAGTGAGACTCACTCAGCATTTCAGTGGTAGAATTAGGATTACAAATGAAATGGTCCAATCCAGTGGGCCTTCCAAGTCATTGCATCGTGCTCTGGGGGTAAGGCTCTGCTCAGTAGGGTTCCAGGTCCAGATTCAGCTCTAGAACTTTCTGTGGCAGGAAATAAAAGAATGTGGAAAGGAAAGACATGTGGAGAAACTATTAATGAAATTCTCATTTGTTAATTCTTTTCTATTTTTAGGTGAAATAATCTTCATGCTTTATATTTTGTTACATGACTTTAATCTTTGGAATTTTGCATTTGATTTTTGGCACATAAATAATTTTCCTTGAATTCATGGGTGTAGAGATTGACCTGTTTGCTTTGTAGAGTTAGAGATGGAAAGCTTTCCTACTTGAAGATTGAGATCTATCTATCATCTGTATCTACATGATTGTATAAAGAATGGGCACATAGTTAATAATTTTGATAAACCTCAAATCAAAGACACATTTTGCATCAGTTGCTAAGTACTTAGCATTCTTATTAGCAAATATTGGAGATTAAGAGTGTTCTGTTTTTTGTATAAAACTATTAACTCATTCTTACTAAAGTATGACTAAATTGAACTATGATGACAGTTTTAGTCTTTTAAATTAAGTGTGGAGTGTAGCATCATAGAAAGAAAAAGCTTAGCATAGAAATATATAGAATTATGTTTATTCTGCTTATGGCCACTTAGCATGTAATGCTTGTGAGTATCAAATACCTGATTAATGAAAAATAAGTTGATAATGGTATCCGACCTTTCTATTTTACATTGGAAGTTTCTGTGAAGACCAAATTCAATCACATAATGCCTTTAAAATCTATAATCCAATATACATATAATTTTAAATTGCAGATTCAAAATTACTTTACATAATTTAATGCTAAATTTTCCTTTGAAGAATCCTTAAATTTAGGAAGTCTTGGAAACATTATCTTAAAAAGGAGTTCTGTACAAAATATTGTTATTACATTAGAGAAACAAAGCTATTTTTCCATAATTTTCTCAAATGTTTTTTATATGCAAAACGAAAAAGAACTAAACTCATGTTTCAGAAAAACTGAGTAGAAACAATGATGTATGTCTCATATTATAAAATAATATTATTTTTTCTGAATAAAAATTTATTTTGGCTACTTATATATTCATGAGCAAGCACACTCTGTGTTATCTTAAGACAATACAGATTAACTGGATTTTTTAAAGGCAATAAACTTAATGACAAATATGGAAACTAAAAAACTCATTTGGTATGCAATGTTAGTTTATAGCTTGCATTTTATTTCTACATTTTCCAGCATCAGTGGAGAACCTGCTAGTCTATATGTTACTATTAAGGATATCAGCTTTTTATCTCTGTTCTTAAAAAGGGCTAGCATTTTTATATGTTCATACATAGTTATAATTTAGCATATATGTGAAAGATTATTTCTTTTCTTGAAAATGTGTCTGATGATAGAATCTGTTGGCAACGAAGCAGTGCAGAGGTGTACTGGCCCTTTAATGCTGTTTCTGTTGTCATGGAAATAAGATTTTCAAGTAGGTTTATCTGCAGTGCTTTCCTTTTATGGATTCCCTATCATTTCAAGTTGGTTTTGGACAAGCATCTTTATCCTTTAAATAAAAACACCAATCTTGACCAACTTTCAATGTTTTCCCCAATAAGATTTCTTAAAAACCTAGGAGTAGGGCAGTGTTAGATTTTCCAGGAGTGTACATTACATATACACCAGGATTTTCTTTAAAAAAAAAAACAAAAACAAAAAGAAAACAAAAAAGCAGAATCCAGAGAGGGAGGTTCAAGGGGGAGGAGATATATGTATACCTACTGCTGATTCATGTTGAGGTTTGACAGAAAACAACAAAATTCTGTAAAGCAATTATCTTTCAATTAAAATTAAATAAAGTTTTTAAAAAAAGCAGACTCCAGCTCCTGTGTCAAGCATTTAAAATGAATATCACTCTCACATTATTGTTAGTTGTATAAGTACAGTTTATGTAGGAAAAAAATGAGAAACATGAACAGAACAGTGTCACTGCTCCTGTTATTTATCCAGTTCCTACCAGATCTCCATTTTCTTTGATGAGTCAGCAGCCACTTCCCTGGAGAATTCATTACTACAGAGAGATATGTTGGGGTTGAATTTACTCCTAACAAGCTGTGTGATCTTGGCAAGTTATTTCACCTCTCTCTTCCTCAGTTTCTTTATCTTTTTCCATCATATGATAAAATTTGTGCTTCCTAATCACTTAAATGGATTCTCGTCAACAATAGTCTCATGTGCTATTTATGTAGTCATATGTTCCTAAGGAGAAATATAATAGCAATGTGTTTCCAGGATAATAAAGGGATCTGGGCAGTGTAGTCATGGTGGGCTTTCCTGAGCTCCCAGGAACTGGCAGTTTTTCATAAGCACCCAGGAAAACAAGATACAGTTTACAACACCTTCTTCTCAGCAGTAGCACGCGAACATGTGGTGGGACCCTGTGGTGAGGGCATGCTGACCAGGAGAGACAAGCAAAACCAAGGAAGAACAGAGTGCTGTAGAAAGTGCTAGAGCAGAGGAGAGAGCAGGTGCGTGAGGTCCAGTCAGGGGGCTTCCGGTCCCATTTGGAGGATTCAGGTACGAAAAGAATTAAACTGACAAGTCATCAGCCGAATGACCTTCATGCTTCTTTATTCTTCCCTCTCTTTGGGGGCAGATGTATGATGCAAAAAAGTCATGAGAGCTTGCTTCAAAAAACTGTAGGGACATGCCTTGTTTTATTATAGTAGTGATGGTCATAATTCTAATATTTAATTATTATTTTTTGTGGTTCAGGCTCTGACAGCACTTGTCACTGTCAGCTTATAAAAAATGTTGGTTTTTCTTTTTTTTTTTTTTCTTTTAACCTCTTGTTAAGGGAAAAGTGCGCAGGTGAGAGAATGTGATAGCTTCTTCCATTCCGTTCAGGATTAGAGGTGTAACAGAGCCGTGGGACCCACACACCAGCACGGTGAGTTGACTCCAGCGTTCAGCGCGGAGGTGCTGGGGAAGGGAAGCAACCTGTGAAGACCGGAGGTGCAGCCCTGCCCCGTGAACACCCCCGCGGGCGGCCTCCCTGAGGCGGGGAACTGAGAGTTCGGCCCCATGTCTGGCTTTTGAAAGATTTTTGTAATCACCCGAGTGAACAAACAAGGCAAGAATAAAACAAAACTCGAAAAAAGCAGCTGAACAGCTCTGTCCTGGGGGTCCGGGAGCCTTGTGTCCTTTTGCTGAAGCCTGTACCTGCCCCTCGCCCGGTCGCCGCGCTGGGAGCCGGTAGGGAGCCTTGGGGACCTCCTAATAGGAGGTTCTTCACTTTGCTGTGTGAAAGCCCAGCCACCATTTTCAGATGAAAGACCTGGCAAGTGTTTGAGTAGCTCTTACCACACCTTTCTCGGTTGAGTCGTCAGAACGCACCCGGGCGACTCCAAGAGTCGGCTGGCATCTGTTTCTGTGGTGTCGGCCCCTCGCGGCCTCTCCCTCTTGAGGGCTGTCTCCCCTCACGCGGCTCAGAGACCTCGCCTTGTGGGCTTTCTCCGGAGGACGCGGAGCCTTCTAGTCCAGTTTCTCTACTCACCGTTCAAAAAAACGGTGGCCTAAATCTCACTGGCCCGAGGAAGGCCTTAGTAAGACAGATTCTTCTCTCCATTCTCGTCCCACTCAGGCCTGACCACTGCTTGTGGGTTTTCTGTGCTGAGTACTGCTGCTTGGAGGGGCCCCTCGGCACGGTCCGAGGCTGGCGCCTAGCGAGACAAGACCAGAGGGTCTCAGCGAATCACGGCTTCTGGATGCCAAAGGGCCGCCCGCGGAGCGCACTGCTTCAGGTCTCTCTGTCTCTTAATCTCCCTATTTGTTAAATGGGAAAGTAGTATACCTTCCTTTCTCCACTGGGAACAATGTGAAGCAGAATTAGGCCTGACTACAAATACTTATTTGTTGTTTTCATGATCCTGCCTTGACTTATTACACAAAAAGATTTTGGTTGGCTGGGAAGATATAAACATGAGGGACTGAAGATCCCTTTATGAGCTGGATGAGGAATGTGGTAAGTGAAAGTGAAAAAGTCGCTCAGTCTTGTATGACTCTTTGTGACCCCATGGCCTACACAGTCCATGGAATTCTTCAGGCCAGAACACTGGAGTGGGTAGCCTTTCCCTTCTCCAGGGGATCTTCCCAACCCAGGGATCGAACCCAGGTCTTCTGCATTGCGGGAGGATTCTTTACCAGCTGAGCCACAGGGGAAGCCCAGGAATACTGAAGTGGGTAGCCTATCCCTTCTCCCAGGGATCTCCCTGACCCAGGAATTGAACCGGGGTCTCCTGCATTGCAGGCAGATTCTTTACCAACTGAGCTATCAGGTGGCATGCCTCGATGACAGCCATAAGAAGAGTGCTTTGTTTTATGTGCACACATTTCTTTGAAATGGATGGACAGGTGTGGCCCCTGCAGACAGACTGCCTGATTTGACTCTCAACTCTGTCGCTCTGTGCCTCAGTTTTGATATCTACAAGGTGAGAATAATAATGTTACCTATCTCATAGAATTATTGTGAAGATTAAATGTGGGAAATTCGTATCCTTTTCTTAGAAGCGCCTGGCACATCAAAAGGGCTCATCTGAGCATTTGCTCTTATTATTATTGCCATGATCATTGTTGGATTTTATTTGGTCTGTGAACAGTAGAACCACTTTGCAGAGAATAACTGTTGTCTTGAAACAACATAATAAGGTTGTCACCTGCCTAGCCTTTTCTACTTTAGGAAATCTTAAAGTTTTAAAATGTGGTTTTGACAAAATTATACCCTTTACTAAGCTTTGGACAGTTTATAGTATGAAAAGTCACATGTTCTTAGTTACTTCAACTTGGTTTATGAGCAGGAAGCTAATACCATGCTTCCCACTGTACCTGATAACAGTTCTGAGACAATTCTGCTTTGTGGTCAGTTGGTTTAGGCAGACCTATGACCTGGGCAAGTCTAGAATTGACCCAGGGATTGCTAATCCAGAGTAGTCCCCCAGTCTATCAAAGGGAATCTACTGACCCCTGAGAAAATCTTTACATATTGTTTTAGGAAGAAAAAAAATCCTATTTGTAGATACTCAGGATAAAATTATTTTTGCCAAGTGGATTACCTTATGACTCAAGACAGTAATAGTTCCTCTCAAACCTAACACTTCAAGACCTGAGGTCTTGCTCTCTTCTTTTCTAAGCAGTTTATGGGAGAGTTAATTATTTGAACTGATGTCACATTCGAGGAAGGAGGGAGTCTCACATGTACTGAGTGCCAGCCGCACCTGTGCCAAGATTTGTGCTGAATGCACTGGATCCTGCAAAATCCCCCATGAATAGACTTTCTGTTTCTTAGTTTACAAATGAGAAGCAGAACCATAAAGAGGTCACGGAGGATGTGCAGAGCAGGCAGAGCTGCCCTTGGAAACTGACTGCTAAGCCAAGCCCAGCCAGGGCACCGCGCTGACCTCAGTGAGCCCAGAGAATGGCCGAAAGCCATCTACGTGAGGAAAAGTAATCCTGCTATTTGTTCCCTAAGCCTGGGGAATAAACAGCTATTTGGTTTGCATCTGCTGGAGCCTGTTTCACAGGAGTGGTTTAGTGCTAGAATTAAGAGCACAGGCTCAGAAATCGGACTGCCTGGTCTCTTTGCCCAGCTCTGCCCTTTACGTTGTTCCCTGGGGCAAGTTCTTTCTCTCCCTCTGTTTCTGCATCTGTAAAATGGGGATAACATTAGTGCATGCTTGGAGGGTTATTTTGAAGATTCTTGAGCAACAGTATGGCCCCAAATGCTAAGAATTGTGACTGGCATATAATAGTCCCTAAATGTTTAGCATTGCTTTTCTGAGTTGTACCAGGTGGACGAATCTGCTGCTGTCAACTTGCAATTTCTACATCACTCTAGTGCTGATATTTTTCATACAGCATGCTTTACTAACAATGGCTATATTTATTTTTTAACAATAGTTATAATTACACTATTTTTGTTCAGTTTTTTGGAAGAACTTTTTCATCTGCTTTCATCACCTACTAAGTGGCTTCAACTGATGAAGGCCTATCTTATGAAGATGTTGGAGGGATAAAATGAGATGATGTACATAAAACACTTAGCACAGTGTCTGGCACTTGGTGCAGTCAGAAGACAACAGGGCAAGTGTTAATGCATTCATTTTGTATTTGAGGAAATTGAGACAGACCATCCTTGACCAAAATCATATAGTGGGTAGTGGTACGGAAAACTCAAAGCAGGATACCTGACAGAATGCCTGCTATAGAAATATTGCAATAAATCACTAATAGAGTGATTAATAACTAATAGTCTAATTAGTTTTAGACTAATAAGACTCTGCATTTTATTGTTGCATGATTTGATGTATTTGGACCTGGGGGTTATAATATGGCTTCATTGACAAGAATCTCCAAAAGCTCTATTTAAATTTTTTTTTTTGGTAATTTTTTAAATCTTTTTAATTTTTTCTGTGTTTGTTTTGTCATATTTATTCATTCTGTTTTTTAGGTTCCACATATAAGTGAAGCAATATAGTATTTGTCTTTGTCTGACTTATTTCACTAAACATAGTACCCTCTAGGTCCATCCATGTAGTTGCAATGGCAGGATTTCATTCTTTTCAATGGTGAGTAACATTCCATTGTGTGTATGTACCACATCTTCTTGATCCAGTCATCTAATGATGGAAACTTAGGTTGCTTCAGTATCTTGGCTATTGTAAATATTGCTGCAGTGAACACTGGTGTGCAGCTCTATTTTTTGAGACATGAGAAACTTGTTTTTAGTTGACTTCCCAAAGGTGTTTTAGATGTCACTGCACAGATTGGACGTTTTGCATTCTCTTCTCTCTGGACCATCCAGAGAAGCTACTTGTGACCACTTGCTTCTAGGATCCAGTTTTGTGTACTATTTCAGCTTTATAGATGTCAGTATCTACCTCTTTTTAGTGAATGTAATCAAAGTCAACATAGTGTTGAAACAAATCTTTTAACAACACAGAAATTCTGAATGGTCACCTGAATATTCTATTTAAAAAGCAGGTTTTTTTTTTTTAATGGGACATATGATAGCCTATGTCTCATTCCTGATTTCCTTGTAAATTACTTGCTTCTGTCAGGCTAAGTCTTATGACCTGTGCAGTAGGAATACCAGTTATTCCCAAGATCGCAAATGATCAGAAAGATAAAAACGTGCCTAGCATACAGTGGCTGCCACACAAGTATTTATTAAATGCTTTTGCAGATGGTAATGGCAGCCGTGAAATTAAAAAACACTTGCTCTTTGGAAGGAAAGCTATGACAAACCTAGACAGTATACTAAAAAGCAGAGACATCACTTTACCCACAAAGGTCCATTTAGGCAAAGCTATGGCCTTCCTGGTAGTCATGTACAGATGTGAGAATTGAACTGAAAGAAGTCTGAGTGCTGAAGAGTTGGTGCTTTCCAAGTGTGGTGCTGGAGAAGACTCTTGAGAGTCCCTTGGACAGCAAGGAAATCAAGCCAGTTGATCCAAAAGGAATCAATCCTGAATAGTAATTGGATGCTGAAGCTGAAGCTACAGTACTTGCGGCCCCTTAATGCAAAGAGCCAACTCGTTGGAAAAGACCCTGATGCTGGGAAAGATTGAAGGCAAAAGGAGAAGGGGATGGCAGAGGATGAGATGGTTAGATAGCATCACCAACTCATTGGACATGAATTTGAGCAAATTCTGGGAGACAGTGGAGGACAGAGGAGTCTGGTTTGCTATATCCATGGGGCTGCAAAAGAGTCAAACACAACTTATCAACTGAACAAGAAAACTGAGTCAGTTCAGTTCAGTAGCTCAGTCATGTCCAACTCTTTGTGGCCCCATGAACCACAGCACGCCAGGCCTCCCTGTCCATCACCAACTCCCTGAGTCTACCCAAACCCATGTCCATCGAGTTGGTGATGCCATCCAACCATCCCATCCTCTGTCGTCTCCTTCTCCTCCTGCCCCCAATCCCTCCCAGCATCAGGGTCTTTTCAAATGAGTCAGCTCTTTGCATCAGGTGGCCAAAGGATTAGAGTTTCAGCTTCAGCATGTCCTTCCAGTGAACACCCAGGACTGATCTCCTTTAGGATGGACTGGTTGGATCTCTTTGCAGTCCAAGGGACTCTCAAGAGTCTTCTCCAACACCACAGTTCAAAAGCATCAATTCTTTGGAGCTCAGCTTTCTTTATAGTCCAACTCTCACATCCATAGATGGCTACTGGAAAAACCATAACCTTGACTAGATGGACGTTTGTTGGCAAAGTAATGTCTCTGTTTTTTAATATGCTGTCTAGGTTGGTCATAACTTTCCTTCCAAGGAGTAAGTGTCTTTTAATTTCATGGCTGCAATCACCATCTGCAGTGGTTTTGGGGCCCAGGAAAATAAAGTCAGCCACTGATTCCACTGTTTCCCCCTGGCCCCTGGGAAGCCTGTCACTTCAAAGTAGGTCTGTCCTCAGCTTCATTGGATGAAAGATTGCAGAGAAAACACGTGTGACTTATGGCTTCTGCTCTCAGTGACAGGCAGGAGAAATATATATTGAAATAGCATTTGTATTGAAATGTTAAAAATGGAAAAAATGTATGATACTTGGCAAATACACGTTGTAGACAAAAGATATTGAAATTCAGGCTTTGGAATGGAGGGAGGAAAGACATCAGTTTTCCTTTAATATCTGCAATATCAGATCCTAAAAATAGATTTGCATTTATCTTGGATATCTGCAGTGGGGTGCTGGGGATGACTGGAGCATCCTGCAACAAACCTAAAGAATAGTCTCAAATGGATGGATTGTGTGTGGCTGTTGCACAACCAGATGGAAACCAAGGGGTGCTCTCCAGGGTTCATTTAACCTGTGCACATGGAGCAAAGGAACTTGTAGGATGTAAATTTCTTCTGGTGCTTGAAAGCTTGAGTGTGTCCATCTTCCTTATATATCACATTGCCGTGGTATGTCATCCAAGTAGACCCTACGTCGTTGCCAGTACAGCTCTTGGGAGAAAGTTTTCTGGTTGTTTCTGGTGCATAAAGGACTTAGCTGTTAGGGCTTCCCTGGTAGCTCAGCTGGTAAAGAACCCGCCTGCAATGCAGGAGACCCCGGTTCAATTCCTAGATCTGGAAGATCCGCAGGAGAAGGGATAGGCTACCCACTCCAGTATTCATGGGCTTCCCTTGTGGCTCAGCTGGTAAAGAATCCACCTGCATTGCGGGAGACCTGGGTTCGATCCCTGAGTGGGGAAGATCCCCTGGGGAAGGGAAAGGCTACCCACGCCCGATTTCTGGCCTAGAGAATTCCATGGACTGTATAGACCATGGGGTGGCAAAGAGTCGACATGACTGAGCAACTTTCACTTCTACACATCTAATTCATGGAGTGTAGATCATGATCAAAGGTGTCTTGCTCAAGACTAAGAACCCCCTAAATGTCTTAGATGTACAACTCACCAAAAAGGAACAATGCATAAATCACTTGCCCCTTAGACAGAGGAGAGGAAGTGCCTTTCATCCTGATGTGCCCGTTGGGACAAGCCTGCTGTGCCCTGCCTGAGTCTTGAATTCATATGTACTGGCAGGTGACATTTTGAAGAGAAGTTGTCTGTCTGTGCATAGCCTCTTTCTGAGATAAGAAGAATGTTTAGATTACCCGAGATGCTCTCCAGAAATGTAAGAGTAGACGCCAGTATATTTTTTTGAGACATGAAAGGACTTGCAGTCTAATGTATAACCAAAAAGACCAGAGTGCTCATTATAAAGCTGAGATGACTTGAATCTGATTTTTCCTCATCATATCTTTATGCACCATGTTGTGTAATCAGCTTTCGCAAAGGATTTTTCCTATCATCTGTGTCTGCAGGAACATTCAAAGCAAGATTTAAAACCAGTATTTCAAAACTCAACACTTCTGATGAGCTTTGCAAGCTCTATGTTAGCCTCTCTGTCTTCCTTGTTCTCTTTCTCTCTCTCACACACACATACACATTCCCATTTTGCTTTTTATTTTTAAGGGTTTGTCATTTGCAGTATCCAGTGTGATGTGTAAGGTTGGACTTAACTGAGAGTTCCAAATTGCTGACTTTTGATTCAGATGAATAGAGCAAAAAAATTCATCTTTCAGCTAAGGTATAACTTATGACTATTGTTGTTAGTGTTAACACGAAGACTTCACTCAAAAATGAAGAAATGGTGACATGACATGTCTTATGACTGTGGTAACCAAGTACTGAATGACTTATCTTCTTGTGAGAGTGGATGTAGAATTAGAAAGACCGAAATTCAAATCCTAGTTTCTTAGCTCACCTGTGTCATCCGGAGAAAGTTATGTAACTTTGAGGATCTCAACTTTGGTTTACAATAAATACTTATAATAGATTTTTCCTATTTTAAAAGGGTTAATTTTGTCTAGATAGTGTTCCTCTTGAATTTTTCTATCTGCCCTTACACTAATCAGTGCTTGTGACACGCACTTGGTAAAAGAGACATGGCATATGATTACTCATTTTCCACTTGCCAGTTTGTTTTACAGTTTCATTTATGAAATATCTGTATCATTCTGCCATCAACTCCTAAGCCACGGCATTTCAATTGTACATGTGTATCACGTTTTCTTCATCCATTCACCCATTGGTGGGCACTCAGGTGTTTTACATACCTTGGCTACTGTAAATAATGCTAGGATAAATGTAGGGGTGTATGTTTGTTTTTGAATTCATGTTTTCATGTTCTTCAGATAAATACCCAGAAGTGAAATTGCTTGGATCATTGTTGTTGTTCAGTCACTTAGTCGTGTCCAACTCTTGTGGACCCCATGGACTGCAGCACGCCAGACTTCCCTGTCCTTCACTGTCTCCCAGAGTCTGCTCAAACTCATGTCCATTGAGTTGATGATGCCATCCAACCATCTCATCCTCTGTCACCCTTTTGCCTTCTGCCCTCAGTCTTCCCCAGCATCAGGGTCTTTTCCAATGAGTTGGCTCTTTGAATCAGGTGACCAAAGTATTGGAGATTCAGCTTCAGCATCAGTCTTTCCAATGAATAGTCAGGGTTGATTTTCTTTAGGATTGACTGGATTGATCTCCTTGCAGTCCAAGGGACTCTAAGGAATCTTCTTCAGCACCACAATTTGAAAGCATCAGTTATTTGGTGCTCAGCCTTCTTTATGGTCCAACTCTCACATCCATACATGACTACTGGAAAAACCATAGCCTTGACTATACAGACCTTTGTCGACAAAGTCCTGTCTCTGCTTTTTAATATGCTGTCTAGGTGTCATAGCTTTCCTTCCAAGGAGCAAGTGTCTTAATTTCATGGCTGCAGTCACCATCCATAGTGATTTTGGAGCCCAAGAAAATAAAATATGTCACTGTTTCCACTTTTTCCCCTTCTATTTGCCATGAGGTGATGGGATTGGATGCCAGGATCTTATTTCTTTGAATGTTCAGTTTTAAGTCAGCTTTTTCACTCTCCTCTTTCACCCTCATCAAAAAGCTCATTGGTTCCTCTTCACTTTCTGCCATTAGAGTGATATCATCTGCATATCTGAGGTTGTTGATATTTTTCCTACCCATCTTGATTCCAGCTTGTGATTCATCCAGCCTGGCATTTCACATGATGTACTCTGCATATAAGTTCATATGCAGTTCATAAGCATCATATGTTAGTTCTATTCATAATTTTTTATGAATAGAAAAAGGAATAGTCTTACTATTTTCCATAGTGGCTGTACCAATTTACATTCTTACCAACAGTGTGTAAGAGTTCCCCTTTCTTCACATCCTTCTCAACACTTGCTGTTTCTTGCCTTTTTGATAATAACCGGTCTGACAGGTGTGAGGTGATATCTCACTGTGGTTTTGATTTGCATTTCCCTGATGATTAGGGATGTTAAGCATCTTGTTGGCCATCTGTATGTCTTCATTAGAAAAACATCAATCCAGCTCCTCTGACCATATTTTAAAAATTGTTTTTTCCTTTGTTATTGTTGTTGAGTTATGAGTTTTACACATATTTTGGATATTAACTCTTATCTGATATACTATTTGCAAAGTATCTTCTCACAACAGGTTTAGATTTAGTGAGCAATTGTGTCTTCTAGTTTACATTGGAAAAATGTCATATATTTCACAAATATTTCTTAGGCAGTGTTTGAAAGGGAAATCATATTTAACATTTAGTACCATATTTTTAAACTCCCATTGATAAAATATTATATGTTTTAATCTACTGAAAATAGAGTGTGGCAAACATAATGTGATGTGATGGAAAGCATGTTAGATGAGATGTCTCATCATCTCAATTTGTAGGTCTTAAATGCAACATAGGGATTTTTCTGGTTGTCCAGTGGTTAAGACTCCATGTTCCCAATCCAAGAGGCATGGGTTTCCATCCCTGGCTAGGGAACTAAGATCCCACATGCTATGCGATATGGTCAAGATAGTTAAAAAAAAAAAAAAGACATTTAAAAATTAAATTAAAAAAACAATCTAGAAAACAGAATTGCCAATTCTTAGGGGTTCATGGAAGTATATTTTCAAATTCATAAGGTTAATACAATAATGACAACTATGTTTCTTTTTCTTTTTGAAACAGTTTTGAATTACTTGGTTGTTCAAAAGATTTAGTTTAAATGAAAACAAGACTTTAAAAAATAATTCTAAACACACCAATCAGCCCCAGAAACTCACCTGCCCTCAAACAGGGGGGAAGGAATTACGGTGTTTAATGGGTCAGAATTTCCCTTTTGGAAGCTGAAAAGGTTTTGGAGATGGATGCCGATGGTGGTTGTACAACAGCATGAATGTGCTTAATGCTTAATGCCAGAAAACTGTCCACTTCTATAGGGTTCAGTTCAGTCGCTCAGTTGTGTCCGACTCTTTGCGACCCCATGAATCACAGCACACCAGGCCTCCCTGTCCATCACCAACTCCCGGAGTTTACTCAAACCCATGTCCATTGAGTCGGTGATGCCATCCAACCATCTCATCCTCTGTCGTCCCCTTCTCCTCCTGCCCCCAATCCCTCCCAGCATCAGGGTCTTTTCCAATGAGTCAACTCTTAGCATGAGGTGGCCAAAGGATTGGAGTTTCAGCCTTAGCGTCAGTCCTTCCAATGAACACCCAGGACTGATCCCCTTTAGGATGGACTGGTTGGATCTTGCAGTCCAGGGGACTCTCAAGAGTCTTCTCCAACACCACAGTTCAAAAGCATCAATTCTTCAGTGCTCAGCTTTCTTTATAGTCCAACTCTTACATCCATACATGACCATTGGGAAAAACCATAGCCTTGACTAGACGGACCTTTGTTGGCAAAGTAATGTCTCTGCTTTTTAATATGCTGTCTAGGTTGGTCATAACGTTCCTTCCAAGGAGTAAGCGTCTTTTAATTTCATGGCTGCAGTCACCATCTGCAGTGATTTTGGACACCCCAAAAATAAAGTCTGACACTGTTTCCACTGTTTCCCTATCTATTTGCCATGAAGTGATGGGACCAGATGCCATGATCTTAGTTTTTTGAATGTTGAGGTTTAAGCCAACTTTTTCACTCTCCTCTTTCTCTTTCATCAAGAGGCTTTTTGGTTCCTCTTCACTTTCTTCCATAAGAGTGGTGTCATCAGCATATCTGAGGTTATTGATAAAATGGTACATTTCATGTTATATGTATTTTGGCACAATAAAAAAATTAATCTCCACTCTCTAAGAAGTGATTGCCATAAGGAAGTTCTGTGCATGCTTGTTTCTCCCCATAAGAGGCTTTTTAGCCTCGATTAGAGGTGCTTCTTTGTATATTTGAAAAATTGGTGTAAATTGCTGTTGTCTTCTTTTAAAGATTTGTGCATGAAAAAGTCTACTGCAGACAAAAATGTTGATCATTATAGGAATCTGTTGCTCTGTTGCAAAGTTTCCAGAAGGGAAGTAAGTTACAGTAACTTTTCCATCTACCTTTGCCCAGTGAAGGTTTCTTACAGTTTTCTTTTTGTCTCCCTTCCATATCTTTCCATTGGTTCACATGGTGAAACTATGGACTGAGTCTGACTTGTGAAGGTGCTGAGGACACTCACGAGGGGATAAAACTGCCCGTGGTTCAGAGCATTAGACGAGGAATTGCTGACATGGAATCTCAGACTTACTTGGTTGTTCACTGGTTCAGTCCCTGGGTCTCCCTGAGTCTCAGTTTTTTCCAGCATAAAATGGGGCGAAAACAGCACTTTCCCTCTTAGTTTTGCAAATGGGTTTATGCATGTGCATGGGTGTCGTGTGGATTGTAAAGTGCTCTGAAATTTCAAGTGGCATTATTCTTTCTACTGCTGTTGCTATTAATGATGTGTTTCACTGATGATTCCTGTGGTATTAAATGAATAGAGAATATTAATGAGAAGTGATGCTTCATTCTGTTTTGACTATATGCCAGGTTATGTCAGCCTGGGGACAAGTGGAAGCAGGGATGCTGCTATGATTTGCCTCTTTGATTTCCCTCATGGTTTCCTTCTTTCAGTCCGTGCCCTGAGCAAGCAGCTCTCTCATGAACCCTTGAATACAAATTGAAACCTATTCAGTGGAGATGAGTTTTTGATTTATTTGAATTATATTTACCTTTGGGTTAAAATCATTTGACTAGAGAAAATAAATAGCGAATGATCGTAGAAGTGAGAAGGCTTAAACATTCTTTTAGGAGTAATGAGAAATAAAGTGAAATGTTGTATGAGAATTGCCTTTCTTCTCAAGAGTGGCTTTTGTCATGGTTTCGAGGGTGGTATGGAACATGTTACTGACCCACTTTAAATAATGTATGTTAAATATGTGCTGTAATATGAGAAACATATTCTGTGAATGGTTAGAAGGCAAATTATTTTTCATGAAAGGTAAGGAATTAGTTGTGTGTGTGCACACATATGTGTGTTTCTCTGTGTGCTTGCTGATTAAAAGATGGAGACGGAGATAAGGCTTCTTCCTGCCTTTATCTTCTAGGAAGCTTTATGCCCCCTAGAAAGGGGTACTGTTTATTTTCTGCCTCTACTTTTTGTGAAGTATTGAGACTGGTGGATCGTGCCCTGTCACTCAGGAGACTGAAGTACAAATGCTAATTTATTGCCAGACTGCAGCGTTGTGATTTGCATTCCAAATCAGACTGCAGAATCCCATTATAAATTGCTTATCCTGTCGTTCCTTATCTAGAATTTGTTCCTTCTGCTTCCCCAATGACGACCCTCTGAAGCAATTCTCTTTCAAGAGATTCCCATTTCAAATCAGTTTTTGTGGGCGAAAATCGTCACGATAGATTACAAAGTCATCTATCGATTTCTTTCTACAGACATTTCAGTTTCTCTCCCTTCCCTTTAAGAGTCTCGTGGCTGTGAAGTGAAATAATGACTTAAGCATATCTTTCAGGCTTAAAGGTTTATACTCCTCCTTTTGAAAACCATACTTCTCTATCTTTTTAAATCTGAGAGCTGTGAGCTTGCAAGTCCTCTCTCCATCATAACCTCTTAGAGATAAACCCTGAGATGGTATAATTGCATCCTGTCTTGGCACTTTTAAATCAAATTAACCAGATACTTGGGGAGGAGGGAACAGGAAAACGCAGTTTCGCAAGGTATCTGACTGGGTGAGGAGCAAGCTTGCAGCATAAAGAACCCACGGGGAGCTGGGCTTTCCCACTCTGGTGGCAGAGAGGGGGAATTGTGGGTTGGTGGTCTGCTTCCTGTTAGGAGGACACCCCTCCATCTGTTCCCAGCTCAGCCTGCTTCCCATTTAAAGCCCAGATTTCAATACAAACCTCAATTTCTTTTCCCCATTTGAAATGCAAAGCAAGCCTTTCGAGTCCTAGAGTCTCTGCCACTGGGATTCAGACCAAATTTCCCCCCAAAATTCTCAGGCTCTTTGCTTTGAATACCTGCTTACAGCGGTGCACAATGGGCAGCTTTGAGAAGAAAAATTGATAATCTTCACGGAAGAGTAATTTGAATGAAATTGCACTTGACAGCCTGTCTCCAAGCAAACAAGAGGCGCGAGGGAGCCTGAGCTAAGCTCCGAGGACTTACCCAAGCCACTGCTGGGGGAGCTTCCCAAGGGAAAAAAAAAAAAGAAATCACTTGCTTTTCCTCCATCTAATTGAGCTTTTGATTAATTCCGTGTACCAGATTCTACTGAAGAAAGGTAGCCATGGAAGAGAATATGGAAGAGGGACAGACACAAAAAGGTACTGTGCGCGAAAGGGTTTATTTGTAACGAAGTCATTATTTTGCAGTTTCCTTGTTTGCTTTAGACACTTGCCAGGAAGGCTAATGAATGTTTCTCTCTTGGAAGGCATTTCTTTTTATTTCCCCTTTAGCCTGTTCCCCACTTGCAGTCATGTCTGGCGTGAACGTTGTCACTATTTGCAAATCTTTCAGATACAAGTACCCAGATGCAGAGTCGAGTATTAGTGATGAGGGCATTGCGGTGTTGGTGCAAGCTGTCCCTTAGACCTGTCTTTGTTAATCTTCATTTATTTCATGTTTTCACGCTTGTCGAGCTGGGTCAAGGGATTCCTGGTGTGAGCCACAAATGTAATATTGGGAGCTAGATGTAGTTAAAAATCTGGCGATGTGACCGTAATCACGACCTTTGAATGGACATCTGATAGAACAAAGACAGAGAGGGTATTTATTTTCATTGGTGCACCTTTGTTAAAAAAAAAATCCGTTTTTTCTTTGCGTGGATGCAATTGAGTTTTAATAAAGATGGAGCAAAGGTTCATAAATTTTCAGAGCGTATGCTGATGTTAAGGTTTTCATTTCTGAGGAGTTGATTGTCACCAACTTCTGCATAATAATTGTCAAGGATATCTTCAGATGCATTTTCTAAGCCTGTTAGGTATATCTGGCTGTTTAAGTTAAAGTGAAATTGTTTTTTTTTTAAGGTTGAAATGGCCAAATATCAGCAATTTTAAATGATTCCAACACTCTAGCATTTGTGTGTGTCTCAAGGGTAGCTTTGGAGGGAACTGTGCTTTTACCCCAGGATTGGCAGCGTTTTCTCTCCTGTCTCTTCAAGGCTTATGTAATGTTATAGAAAACACTTTTGTGTTCTTAGGATGCAAACAGTAACACAGGTAAAACTACTTAAAGGTTATATTTAAGAGCAGTATGGAAAAGATTCCGCTATCAAATTTGATTTCGAATGTACACAAATGCATTATTTTAATTTACATGATAAAATAGAGTGGAAATACAGTGGTTTTTTTTTCTTATTATTTTGAACCTTTCAGCTTTGCTGGGTTTTTTTACACACACATACACGTACTCACATATATATATATAACCAGAGACATTCCATAAATAAAAGCAGTAGAAGCAGTAGAGAAAGGCAATAAACCAGTACCCAAATTTTAGACATTAGCACACTTGATAATGATACTCTGTAGCAGAAACACAATAATCTACATAGATATCATATGATATGTTTTTAAATTTACCTTTGCTATGTGAGCTAATAGCATAAGTGTTCATCAGTGATATGAAATGGCAAATTTTCCTGGTAATTTTCATCCTTAAAAGGCTTCTCAATTGATTACCTTATTTTAGGAATAAAATGCCTTATGTTAATACCTTGTTATAGCACACAGGAAGATTGCTTCTTGGCCAGTCATTCTATTTAAGGAAATAGAAGTTTATCATTTTAAATAGAGAAATGATATTCATTACATTAAATGAAACCTTGAGATAATCCATGATTGTGGTAGCAGGTTGAGTATGTCTGAGCATGTTTGAGCATGCCTTGGTGGATGTAGGAACCAAGAGAAATGATGTAATTAGTTGTGATGTTTTTTCCTCCAGTAACACCACTGAAAATCATTCCTTCATTGCGGTCGGGGCAGTGGTGATGGGTCGAGCACCTGCTCCCGTCTCAGTGGGCTCTTTTCACCATAGATGTGCCTGTTTTGTTTAGGAACAGTAGTGGAAAACAATAAAATTAAACGTCGTATAGTGATCTATAAGTATACTGAGATACAGAAGTAAAATATCTGTGGTTAAGCTTTTTTTTTTTCCTCTTACTGAAGAAAGAGAAGGTTTAATTTTCTTCATTTTTGGTCTTCCATTCCTTTCAGTTATGCTTATGACACCTTTCCTATATAAGTTTGTTGTTAGACTGTTATATTTGAATATAAATGTTCTTTCTGTTTGTGTGGGAGCAGGAGGCAATGTGATGAAATCTAAGTTGGAGTTCCTTGACAAGCAGATAAAAATCATTAGAGATTTTTCAAGAGTTCAGGTAGACAGATTTAATGACCCATCCACTTAAATGATGGCAACACTTTAAAGTAACCATTATCCTGTTTCCCTTAAATTGGATTTTTTAAAATAATAATTCAGATATCAGAGAGTTCTCTTGGATTTGAAAGAGGCTTTTCTGTCCTTTCTTAACTATTTAAATCTATTCTTTCCTGTTACATACTTAAAGGACTTACATTCATGTCAATGTTTAGTCATGTCGTCTTCCAAATTCAACTTCCATGTGAAATGGAAGTTGGTGGTTTCATAAATGTGTTTGGAGAAAAAGAATAGAGTTGATACTTAAGGACTTAAAAAGATCTTCTGTAAGAAAGGTATTTTTCTTTGAAATGAGACCTCCCTTTTCCACTTACTTTATAAAAGGCACTGAAGGCAATCCTGTGACATTTGCACTAATTTAACTCTATGTGTTCAATTCGGGAGGAGAATAGTAATAAGGGGGTGACTTCACCAGCCGTTCTGCTCAGTGAGTCCCTGTCTTGATGTGAAACTGAAATGTGGGTCATTAATCTGTTGCTCTATCTGTGTCTGCCAGCCTCCCAAAGGTGAGTATCTTACTGTGCTGAGAGTGAGTCTACTGTTTTAAGTAAATATGTTTTTTGTAAAACATGCCCTCTAAATGAAATCAGTTATCTTATCTCAAGTTCAATCAAAGCAATAGTCTACTGGTATCAGGGAGGGAAAAAACAAGAAAGAAAACAAAAGAGTCTCCTTTGAACTTGGCCCTTACATGCAGCCATCATAAGCCCAGCATCACTGTCATCAAAAATCAAGATACATGGTCACCAGATCTAGCAACAAGGGCTTCAGTTACCATGGACAGTTGAACAAAGTGCATGAAGACATGTGTTTTTCTTTTTACAAAGACTTAAAAGGTATACATTTATAACTTGTAGATATTTAACTATGCCTGGAACATTTTGTCCAGTCCTCTGGGAAGAAAAGTAAATGATTTGAGGGTGTCTGATCATTAGTGTATTAGTGAGAATGTGTGTTTCTACGGCCCACCAAGTAACTAACCATGGCTTTGTCGATAACCTTAGTGAACACGTTATGAATTAGGAGAGATCACAGAGAATGTCAGGGCTTCCCAGGTGGCGCTAGTGGTAAAGAACCCATCTGCCAATGTAGGAGACATAAGAGATGAGAGTTTGATCCCTGGGTCAGGAAGATCCCCTGGAGGAGGGCATGGCCACCCACTCGTGTTCTTGCCTGGAGAACCCCATGGATAGGAGAGCCTGGAGGGCTACAATCCATAGGGTCGCAGAGTCGGACACAACTGAAGTGACTTATCACGCACACACAGAGATCGTCACTGATGAATCAATGATTAGAACAAGTGAGTGGTTATACAGAGATAAAAAGAAAGGAGCAATGAACAGGAAGAGCAAGCAAGTTGGAATCTTCATATATTGGCAGGACTGTTCCAAACAGCCAAAACCTGATTGATTTCCTTTTAGAACAGGAACAGCATATGAAACAAGCCTTAAAATTACGTGTACCAGGAATGTTTGATCAGCCCAAAAGGTAACAGCCTCAGTGTTATCCACCATGTTTTTCTACCATAATTAACCAGCAGCATATTAATACCTATCAACTTCTCTGGCTGAACAGAGTCCACCTCTGACTTCCTCTGAGAATCCATCCTTAGTGACCCTGAAAAACTGGGTCACTTGAGGACACAGAAGATCAAACTCCGTGGGAACAGCCCGACTTCCTTATCTCAACACCCATCACATGGCCCCTGCTTAATGGGCCTCATTCATCCTTGGCCCAGCACCGCTAACACATGGCATCAGCATCTCCTTAACTTACTAAAACCAGCAGGGGTATCTCAGTGAAAGAACAGTACACGGATCTTTTTTTTTTTTCCAGTTTAGTTGTAATGTCTATCTCATAATTAACAACACTGTACAATTATATTTGACACATCTGCTCATAATTATACAGTTTACATGGACATGTATACACATATATCACCACTAAAGGATACACATCAGAAAAGCATATATACTGTATTTATGGGCTGATTAAATCTTTTCAAAACTTAAAAACAATTTTTTTAATTGTGGTAAAAGTCACATAACATCTAAAACATACTGTTTTAACCATATTTAACTGTACATTGCAGTGGTACTAAGTACATTATTATTGTGCAACTCTCACCATCATCCATCTTCCAGATTTTTTACTTTCCTAAATTGAAACTCTGTACTCGTTAAACACTAAGTCACCATTCCCCTTCCCCACCCATTACCCACTGGCATCTGCCAGTGTCCTTTCTCACTCTGAATTTAACTGTTCTAGGGCTTCCCTCATAGCTCAGTTGGTAAAGAATTTGCCTGCAATGCAGGAGACCTGGGTTCAATTCCTGGGTCAGGAAGATCCCCTGGAGAAGGAATAGGCTACCCACTCCAGTATTCTTGGGCTTCCCTTATGGTTCAGCTGATAAAGAATCTGCCTGCAATGAGGGAGACCTGGGTTCAATCCCTGGGTTGGGAAGATCCCCTGGAGAAGGGAAAGGCTGCCCACTCCAGTATTCTGGCCTGGAAAATTCCATGGAGTGTATAGTCCAAGAGGTCACGAAGATCCGGACAGGACTGAGCAACTTTCAATTTCACTTCACTTTCAGGTACCTCCTACCTAGAGTCAAACAGTATTTGTCTGCAGCTACTGTATCAGAACTTTTCTTGACTAGGGTTATTTCTGCCTTGCCAGATGACTTTGGAGCCGAACCCTTCCTTAGACAGACGTCTTCCTGGAGAAGAGACACCGCTGTAATAAATGAGAAGAGAGTCGGCTTCAGCTCTGTGATACTAGATGATATTGGTCAACTTAAATTACCCTGCGATTTCAGTGCCAGACGGTGGCCTAGGGACTTTAACATAGATTACCTCATTGACTCGTCACCATGACCTTTGTTGGTACTAATATTGAGAAAACTAAAAATCAAATAGGTTAATTAACTGGACCAAAGTCTCAGAGTAGCATGTAGAAAGAGCTGGGGTTCGATACAGTCAGACAGAGGAGGCCAGGGTCTGACTTTCAAATACACCCCGCATTGCATTAGATGTCAGTGTGACCTGCCTGCCACACCCCCTCCTTGGTGATTCCACTTAAGATGCGCCCAATGCTGCCTGAATCGGCCAAGCACAGCAATCATGGCTGTTCTCTATCACCAGCTCTGGCTTTTTTTGCCCAGATGTGAAACAGCTTCACCAAGGGCAACCAGTCCCTAGATGAGCCAGCAACCTATGACCTAGAAGTTTTGACTCCAGAAAGAGGGGCTGGGTCAATGAGACTCCTCTCCTGAGATCAGGAGATGATTCTTGGTGTGTGCAGAGTCTCTTTATCTCTCCATGTGTCTATGTAGTGACTGTGCTGCCCAGCCCCCAGGTAATCTGAGTGAATTTCTGTTGGCCATCAAAAGACCTCTAAATAAAACATGTCTAGATCCTTTTAGGATCTGATATAGGGGGACTTAATCTTAAGAATTGTTTCCCAAGTTTAACCTGCTAAGTGGCGAGTGAACCAAATGTACACTCATTGTATACTTCACCATCAACTTTCTGCTACTATCAAACACATCCTGGGTGATGCTGAATTTTTCCCTCATCATTTTATTTTTGTAATTTGATTAATTAGTTCACCCTAAACCTTACCAAGTAAACATTGGTAGTAAAATATTTTGAGAACCATTGCAAGAGAAAGAACCAGCATGAGTCAAAAATGTCTGCTTTATTAATAGAATTGGAATCTTCAATGGTTTGACATTGAAATCCATAGACCTGAAACTAGGAAAATAACAACAGCATCAAAAAGCTTTAAACAGTCATGGATATGGAGGAATTAATTAGCCTCCTTTTGCTTTTTGGATGTCAGCTCCTTGTAGACCCATGAAAAAGGGAGTTTTGCCTTGCATAGACAGTAGTTCCAAGTGGACAAAATTCTCAACAAGCATCATCAGATGCCATCTCTATCTTTGGACAAAAGCTAGAAGAAGTTTAGAGATTCAGATTTTATAAAGAACATAAGAAAACACTGTCCTGTGATTTGACAGCTATGCTTTACTAGTGTCTGCTGCACTTTCAGAAATTAACTTCATGTTGTTACCAAATGTGGTTCTCAGATGCCTGTCAGGGGGCAAAATTATGTATATATCTCATAAAATTTAGTAAATATTCCCAGACCTTCTGCATTGTCCTGGTTATTGTGACTTCTATAGTTTAGATTTAATGTTTTAGAATAGAATGTAAATAGAATTGTCATCTTTTATTTGCACCAATTCTGCTGATAATTAGGTTTTTTCTAACTGTGGTGCTGCTTGTCTTTGAGACCCCCATGCTCAGTAACACAAGCAATACCATCACGTTAGCACAGAGGATATATGTCAGTTTTTGACCATATCATTCATTTCAGTTCAGTTCAGTCACTTAGTCATGTCTGACTCTTTGCCATCTCATGAACCGCAGCACGCCAGGCCTCCCTGTCCATCACCAGCTCCCGGAGTTTACCCAAACTCATGTCCACTGAGTCATGTCCATTGATGGTGATGCCATCCAACCATCTCATCCTCTGTCATCCCTGTCTCCTCCTGCCCTCAATCTTTCCCAGCATCAGGGTCTTTTCCAGTGAGTCAACTCTTCACATCAGGTGCCCACAGTGTTGGAGTTTCAGCTTCAATATCAGTCCTTCCAATGAATATTCAGGACTGATCTCCTTTAGGATGGACTGGTTGGATCTCCTTGCAGTCCAAGGGACTCTCAAGAGTTTTCTCCAACCCCACAGTTCAAAAGCATCAATTCTTCGGCGCTCAGCTTTCTTTATAGTCCAACCATATCATTAGAATGAGTGTATTCATCTTTTAAAATGGTGGGGGGAAAGTTAGTCACTCAGTCGTGTCCAACTTGTTGCAATCCCATGAACTGTAGCCTGCCAGGCTTGTCTGTCCATGGAATCCTCCAGGCAAGAATCCTGGAGTGGGTTGCCAATTCCTTCTCCAGGTAATCTTCCCTACCCAGGGGTTGAACCCGAGTTTCCTGCATTGTAGGCAGATTCTTTACCATTTGAGCCACTAGGGAAGACCTCACTTTAAAATGAAGGTGCTAAATATAGCTATGTCATTAACTCATTGAACTGAAACTTGATCTTAAACATTTAAGGAAACTGAGAACAGTTTGTTGGACTGAGATATGGGTATGGTATACTGATGAAGAATGTAGGTAGAGTGATGACTTCAAAATGGTTCTTAGAGGGAACTTCCCTGGTGGTCCAGCAGTTAAGATTTCAGCTTCCAATGCAGGGGATGCAGGTTCAACCCCTGGTCAGGAAACTAAGATCCCATGTCCCTCGTGACCAAAAAATTAGAACATAAGCAATAGAAGCAATATTATAATATTCAATAAAGACTTTTAAATGTCCACATCAAAAAAATCTTAAAATTTGTTTCTTAGAAATTAATTACTCTTGAATCTCAAAGGCAGTGGTACATGTGGGATTCCTAGGATACAGGAAATGACTCCGGTTTGTCGATTTTGGCCTCCATTGTCCTCTACACTTAGCATCCTCCCTGCCTCCCCCACCCCCCACCACCACAAGCATGCAAAATGCTTGGCAGTTTTCTTTTTCATCCATCGAAGGCAGACTGCTTGGCTTATTTTCAGAATCCCTTTGGATGGCATCCATACTAACAGGTGGCACAGCTGTGGATGAGCTGACATTATAAAAATAATTCATGTTTTCCTATGTGTTCTCTGCTCAAATGGTGTCCATTGTCTTAGATTTTCTTAATCTGAAAGAAACTTCCTTTTTTTGCTCTGTGAAAATAAAAGGAAAGAAAAACAGAAGATACCTGTTTCTCTTAGCTTGTGAGTGGAAAATTTACCTTTGGTCACAGATGAAAGTCTGTTTATTAGGGTGTGAGTATATAGTTCACTGGGGAATTAAGTTACAATATGAGCAAGTCTGAGATCAGAGGAAAAAGGAAGGAAGCCTGCTATTTTAAATGATGTGTGTTCCTCAAGTATTAAGACATGTCAACACGTCAGAGCATTACTACTGTGCGTAACCAGAATTCCCAAAAGAAAGACATTTCAGCACATTGTTTAAGTTGCTTAATGTTTTTGGACTTAAATTTCTATCACCAGAGAAGTAATAATCTTAATAGTACACTTAGCTCTACAAAAGAGAGCCCTTTTGTGGAATCGATCCCTGGGAATGGGTTTAGGAAGATAAGACATGTTGCTCACATTGCCTCCTATTATGGAGCATGTGTGGTTTTTCTTTATTCTCAAGTAAAGGTGAGAGAATTTAAAAAATTTGCTAGCTATCATTTCCCACTAATTAATAATAGAAATTTTAGTGTTTTGGTAAATATTTTCTCTTTTAAAAACAATTTATTTTCTCCATTAGAGAGATCCTTTGAAAGATGAATGAACTGTTTTTTCTTAATAATGTAAAATGTGGAACAAAAACCTTATAATTGTTTATATTCTTTCACTGTTATTTGATGAGAAGTTCTAGTAAAGAATTCAAATAAAGAAATAGTATCTGATCAAATCTCTTTCCTTGAAAGCTTAGTAATTTTTTTCCATTTTTGAGACATCTTTCCACATTTCCTGGATCAGTGGATATACATTTTCATTCGTAGTAGTCTATACCATGCCAATTTTGCTCTTCAATTTAGTGATTGAACATCTGAAACGTAGCTCACTGCCTATATTAATGTGATTTACTTTTTGTGGAAAAATAGTAAATATAATAGCTAATATTTAATTTTCTATGCACTGTTCTTAGCATTTCATATCAAGTGTCTAACCTATATGTTAAGTAATAATTTCAAAGATTCCTTGATTTTATGGACACTCATAGTCAATGATTATTTCATTCAAACTAAACTCTAAAAGGAGCTAGAAGAAAATCTTATATAAATATCCAGAGAATAAGGAGGATTTTAACTTAATGAAGTGAGATAGTCTTCATTTCAAAGAAAAAAAATGTGTCTAGTTAGAAAAAGCATCCCCCCCCCCCATAATAAAAGCATTCAAATACAAATTTTGGAATTTTAGACTGGAAATTTCTTTTTCAGTGCTAGTAAAGAATTGTTTATATTTTTGACAAAACATCTTTCAGTATTTTGCTACTAGAATCAGTGTTTAAAAAGATAGGATTGAGCATTGTCTGAGCTGTGGAACTCTCAGATATGACACTGAAAATTATTTGTCCACTAAAGCAAGCAGACTTTGAGACGTTCTGAAGGTCTTCAGTAGAGCCCCATGTTATTAAACCCAGATTCACTTAATACTTTAGAAATTTTATTATAATTTTTCATCAATTAAAAGAACTCATCCTTTTACAGTAAGATGACTTTTGAATGTTACTCATACAATAACTGAACATAAAACATTTTCAATCCTTTTTACTCCACCATCCACAATAGAAAGTTGTAAGTAAGCTTTAAGATCTGGAATTCAGAGACCATATATTTGGATTTTCTCCATAAACTTTAAGCCTGTAGAGAACTGAGTCATTTTTGTAGTCAACTGTCATAACCCCAGTAACTTGTGGATTTCCAGAACAGATGACGTTTGCTCCGGGCTCTTTCCCTTCCCTGTAAGTCACTTTCTGTATACTTTTACCCATACTCTTTAATCCTGGCTTTCTCAAGCCACTTATTTATTTATGTAGCCCCTGTCCCATGCACAATTTTTAAAATAGATTAAAAACACAGAATGTATTTTTTTTCTTCTAATAAGCTCTACTTAAAAAAAAAATCAGATTCACTGGCCACTTCATTCCATTTGTATCAGATTATTGGCACATTTCCTCCTATTTATTGATGTATGTTCATTTTGCTTCAGTTTTTAAGTATTAAAAGAATTACTTTAAGTGTCTCCTGGGTGATTTATGACTTATTTGACTATGTTATAGATGTATTAGGTTGGCCATGTTGAATTTCTAACTCTAGACAGTTTGTTCTAAAAAATGGCACTTCAATATGTCTGTACTATCAGTGTGCTACTTTTAATGAAATTTTTTAATGTGTTCATCATTCCTATATAGAAAATAGAAAAATAATATGTGATATGACATGATTACGGTTTGCATGTCTACATGGAGTATGCAGTAAGCTTATCAAGTATTTTTTTTCTCCAAAATCATTCTGAGCTCATTAAATTTGTTGTGCTATTTTTACCTTTTTAAGCAAAAATTGGCAAAAAAACTTGATTAGTTTATTCATATGTAACTCAAAGCTAACCTTTTCTCACTTTTGAGGTTGTGTGAGCTTGGTACTTTAGGGACTTGTTCAACATACTGCTTCCAGATCTGTGATTTACTCTGCCTGCCTCAGAATAAATGGCATGTCCTTTCCTCTAGAGAGTGGGTGGAATATCTGCCGTGTTTTTCTTTGGATTAAATGAAACTGCAAAGATCATTTTCCATACACGTGGCATGATCAATAGACTCTCAGCTCCCACAAATTGATAATGCCATTTTTTGAGAGTTTTTTTTTTTTTAATATCATCTAAGATAAGTTTACAGGACTGTTTGTGGTCCTTGAGGGATAAAGAATTGTATACCATTTCAATATCGAATGTAACTCAGAATATTGTGTGGAAATACTCCTCACTTACCATGACTAGAGCTTATTGTGGAAGAAACAGAATCGTTCGTTGAAGAGGTCTTACTATCTGTGCTTTAGAAATATAAGAAAGCAATAATTTTGAATAATAATTTTTTTTAAAGTTTAGGCTTCAGGTGCCCAATAATGCAGGACAGCACTGGAAAACAATGGAATGCCCTTTAGTTTATGTAGATACAGAATTTTATCTGTTAATTTTTTAAATGTGGTTGTGAGAAAAAGTGAGAATGGATGGAAAAGACTTGGATGCCTTTGATCTCACTACAGGATGCTCATAGTTTCGGACCAGTTTTGGCCCAGATGTTGGAGTGTCCCATCCCTAAGTTAGGTGCTTTGCATTCAGTATAATTAATATTAAAAATCATGTTATGAAATTGAACTCAGGTTAGTATATATTGATTCAAAGTGATAATGTTAGTCACTTAGTCAAGTCTGACTCTTTGCAACCCCATGGAGTGTAGCCCTCCATGCTCCTTTGTTCATGGAATTCTCCAGGCAAGAATGTTGGAATTGGGTAGCCATTCCCTTCTCCAGGGAGTCTTTCCAACCCAGAGATCAAACACATGTCTCCTGCATTGCAGATGGATTTTTTACCATCGGAGCCACCAGGGAAGCCCATATATACATTGATTAAATAAAGCAATTTACTTCTCTAACCAAGGTTTTGGTACAAGTATGATTTGTTTCTAAATTTTGTTTTATAAATTTAAATTCTATTTTATATTTTTAATATTCTTTTTAGCTATTTATGTTTTCATTTTGTAAAATTTGAAATTCCTCTTAAGTCTCTGTGAAAATGTTGAATCATTTATCACAAGTTATACAGTTGTGTGCTCATTCACTCAGTTGTGTCCAACTCTTTGCAGCCCCACGGACTGTAGGCTGCCAAGCCCCTCCGCCCATGGAATTTTCCAAGCAAGAATACTGGAGTGGGTTGCCACATCCTACTGCAGGGGTTCTTCCCCACCCAGGGATTGAACCCATGTCTATCGTGTCTCCTGCATTGGCAAGTGGAGTCTCTTACCACTAGCGCCACCCAGGAAGCCCCAAGTTATACAGTTACTGGAATTATTTAACCACTTCCTGACCACTTAGAAATCTTTAAAGCTTACAATTTTGTAGTCTCAGGAGTACATTATTTGAGACAAAATTTTCTTAATTTCTTTAGAATTTATTATAAAAAAAAAATCCATCCCACTTAAAAAGCCATGCCATAACAAGCTGAGTGAAAAAAGAACTAAGCCTGAAAATATATTTGAATCCTATCCTTATGGAAAGGGTATTTCATCATGTCTTTCAACTAAGGGTTGCTTGTGTATTTTTGAAAATGTTCTGTTTCTAAGGTGACACTTAGATGCCTTTCACAGGTATCTGTGGTACTCTGCCCACCCTGTCACTCACTGCATTATTTAAAATTCTACTTTTATTTATGAAAATGTCAATATTATCTCTGTACTCTATGTACTTTCACTTTGTTGCGCTAACATCAGTCTTAATTATAAGTTGAGGTTCCAAAGTTGTGTTCAGCTGATTCTTAAGTTTGTGGCAATTTCTAGTAGTTTATAGGGTGACAGGGGAACATTTAAGGACCATCAACTCAGCGTTGGATTATTTGGAAGAGATTGTTGAGTGCTACTGCCAAGAAATGAGAGTGGTTCAAACATTAAAGAAATGGGTATATGTTTGTGCCAAAAAAGAAATGATGTATATTTCAGAAGAGACCTGAGGCCTGTAAGAGTCAAGAGAAGAGAGCTGGCTGGAGTCCCTAGGAACTAAGCAAAGAGAAGTGTGGACTCTGTCCTAAGGTCTTCAGGGGCTGGCAGTGAGCCTGATGGAGCTATTTAGAGGGCATGGTTGGGAAAGCATAATGTTGTTTCCCATTTTGCAAAATGAGAAAGAGAAAATAGTGACTATATATAAGGCCATCGAAATCTTTGAACTTTCTGCTTATAAGTAGCCTCTGGCAATGATTTCCAATTTCCTTCATTTTCTTTTATGTGGAATACAGCTGAGGATTTGCCAGACAAAAATATTGAATACCTCTTTCGGAGTGGCGTGAAAATTGCATTCTATATTTCCCTTGGTAAAACTGCTTTTCCAAGGAAATGAACTGATTGTTAATCCACTCCTCAAGTTCCCTTCTTTCCAGAACCAAGGGCTTCTGTCTTGCTAGTTAGATGCAGTGGCACTGAAAGAAAATGTTTATCCACCTCCATGTAACTATATTATAAATGTCATACACAGAATTTTATTCACCTTGATGTCGTGAACTGAGCACTGCCATAGAACATTTGGTTGAAAGATAATCTTGGGTTGAAACAACTGAGTTTCCTTAAAAATTGTTAAATGATACATAGCAGCCTTTGGGAGAGAAAAGGTGATGATTTTTGCCTGAAGCTATTAGCAATGAATAACTTGTAAGAGAAGAATCATTATTAACTGTACTTTGCAATGGATGTGCTATTTGGGGGCCTTTGGGATCTATGTGTCTTTATTACGTTATGTGTTATGTGTCTTTGTAAGTGTAGCAGGACCATAGTCTAGCAGAGTAGTTCTCAGTCTTATTTTGCTTGATGCTCACCTATTTTGGGGTGTGTGAAAACATAGGTTGCTGCCCCTCCTCCCTCGACCTCAAGTTTATGATTTAGTAAGCCTGGGGCAAGGCCCAAGAATCTGTATTTCCAACAATTTCCAAGCGATGCGGTAGGGGCTAGTCATGGGACCACACATAGAGAGCCATTCATCTTGTATATTATTTCTACTGGGTAAAACTCGTGGTGAATTTCCCAACAGAGATTTATAATTTATATATATCCAAATAAAGATATCATGGATTTGAAGTCTGAGACAAAAATGTAGAAATAGCAGTCATTTAAATAACTTTCTGGGTAACTACGTAAAAACATAGAAATGGCAGTCATTAAAAATTAGAACTTTCTGGGTAACTAATTCAAACATTTTGCTTTTGAAAATCAAACATATTTTTGAAATCTGTGATCACATGCATAAATTCTTGTTATGCAAGCGTTCAAAAAGTTTTGTGAAATGTGCTATGATATACAATTTTCCATCTGGATTGTTCAGTAACTGTAGGAGAAAATTATAATCATGGGTTGATGGGCAAAATTGACTGAGATAGGAAACCTGCAGTTACTGAAAATGCTATGTGTGTACCAATAAAATAGTTGTCTTGTATTCAGTGGGCATGAGAGTTCAATCATTTAGGAGAATGATTCTATGTCATACCTGACTGCCAAGACCTGTTGCTGGTATTAATGCTATTGTCATTCTCACTAGCTAATTAACAAAAATAAATGAAATTTTGTGTCAGTGATCCTGAAAGATCCCATGAAGACCAGCTCTAAACTTAGTTGGGTCAGTTGGTTATCACTGTTGGTAAATATTGGTTATAACTAAGATCACAAGTTATGTTTTACTGACAAAATAAAAGCAAAAAGTGTGACTTGAAATCTCAGTTATTACCATGTGTTATAATTTGTGTGGTTTTTTTTGCATTTTCTTATTAAATGTACATAAATTATCTTAAAGAAATGAAATAATTGCAATTTTTACTTATTGTTATGGAATATGAAGTCAAATTTAGGTAATTTTTTAGAGAACAGAATGTTTAAGAACCTAAGGTAATTGTTTTACTATAAAATAATGAAGACATAGGCTTAACATACACAAAACATAGTTTAGAAGCTTATAGAAATTCTTGAAATTCTTGTTTTGGATCAGAACAGCTTTCAGAGTGAGTTCAGTATGCCCTAGGGAAGGAAATGCCTGTGGGAACTTATTACAGGTTCATTGGCTTAAAAACAAGCCAGCAAACAGCTTGCATAGATGGAAGGCTTGAAGACTGTGTCTTCTATCAGTACTACCCCTAGGAATTATGCTTCTCCTCTTCCAGAATTCCCAGATGTGAATAGCTCTGCTGAATTATGATCTGTTTTTGGTAAACACGACCTAATAGCTTTGTTTATGCAATAGAATGGGACAAATGGCTTATATTTCTAGTTTTTACATGTTTGTAATGAAAAACTCTCAACTGTCAGAAGGGAGGTGGTGGAACTGAGTTGCTCAGACATGGATTTGAATCTTAACTTGTTCATATACTGGCTTTGTTTTTGGTCCAGTGACTTAGCTTCTGATCAAGAGTCTTAATTTTATCATTTGTAAAATAGGAAAATACAATATCTCTGTGAAAGTGAAAGTGTTAGTTGCTCAGTCATGTCCAACTCTTTGCGATCCCGTGGACTGTACCCCACCAGGTTACTCTGTCCATGGAATTCTCCTGGCAAGAATATTGGAGTGGGTAGCCAGTCCCTTCTCCAGGGGATCTTCTGGACCCAGGAATCGAACCCAGGTCTCTCACATTGCAGGCAGATTCTTTACCATCTGAGTCACCAGGGAACTTGATAAATTATTTAATGAGATAACTTTTATAAATCATCTAAATGACTTGATAAATCGTAGGTGATCAAAGTCGATTTTTATTAATGTTTTAGGATATGTTACTTTTTCTTTCCTTTGTGTTATACGGCCTCCCTGTCCTTGCTAAAAGTCACATCAAATCTGCAGATTTTGTGATTATACATAGATAATTATATTAGAGTAACTACGTGGTGCCAACCACTCTTCTAAGTGTCACTGAACAAGGCAAACTAGATTATGGAGATTTTGATGTGGAAGTGGATACAGACTATAACTAAAACAATATCCGCACATAAAGTAGACATGAGACTATCAAGGGTATACTCATGAGAAAAGCAGTGTGGGATTTAGAATTGAGAGGCTTGCAGTCCAGCTGTTGGCCAATGGCTGCAGTCTCATCTGAAGGCTCCACTTGTCAGAGCACACTTGTTTTGTGGCTCACACGTCACCTTGCTGCAGCCTTCTCAGTATAGGTCTGCCTCCTGACAGGAAGAACCTGCCTCCGGTTCTTCTGAATGAAAGATGTAAAGATACAGGAAGAGAACATGCAAGCTGAGAGCCACAGTGTTTTTATAACGTGATCTTTGAAACAACATTCCATCACGTGTACCATATTCTATTCATTAGAAGCAAGTCAGTAAATGTAGCCAATCAGTGAATGAAAGAATGTAGCCCTTACTCAAGTGAAGGAGATTTCAGAAAGACGTGAATACTATGGGGCTGGATCTGTGGGTACCGTGTAAGAGGCCACGCCATAGATTGTGCCTCAAACGCAACATGTCCCGAGTGAAAGGAATCCGTTTACTCCTGAATCTACTCTGCATCCTTTGTTCTTGACTCCCGTCACTCTGGTTTGTCAAAACCTAAAAGCCAAAGGGTCACTGCTAAGCTCTTCCACATTTTCTTCAGCATCAGATTGGTCACCATATGCTTTTTCCTCAGAAATGTCTTTTAATTTTGATGTCTCATCTGTATCTGTTCAGTTGTAGTCTTGAGGCTTCGTCAGTTCTTGCCTTAAGCTGTTGCAGTTGTCTTCACTATGCTTTTCTTCCTCTAGTTTCTATCTGCTTTACTTAGAATTATTTTTCTCAAACTAAATATATCCATGAATTCTGTGTCTTCAAGACTTGCGTTACTTTCACTCCCTTTAAGAATAAATCCATTATCCTTATTTTGGCTATCAGACCCTTTATAACACTGGGAAAACCAACCCACTAGCCTTGTTTTTGGATTTCATCCTTCACACACAGAAATCCTTACTCTTTCATCGTGGCATGCCCTGTTGTGATGTGTTCTGGCCTGTCCTGATTTCCTGCTTTATGCTCTTTCTCACCTGCTAATCTCATTCACCATTCGAGTAATAGCTCAACCAGTGTTTCTCAGGAAGCTTTGCCAGACGCCCACATTCATCACAAGCCATGAACTTCTTTAAGGTCCAGTAAGTTTCTATCATGTCACTCAGCTCAGTGAGTTATACTTCCTAGACTTCCCTTTCAAATAAAATCCACGAATTATTAATTTTGAATTCAAACTACTGAGTACAGTGGTATAACAATTGATATTCAATAAATACTGATTGAATAAGTGAATTCTCATTTAAGTTATTGTGTGTAATTGCAGTATTTAAAAAAGAATACTTGAATGTAGAAGTTCCAAAGAAGGGCTATGACCAAGATAAATGTTTGATTTTAGTTCCTATTAGGGACTTACATACGTAAATCTAAAAGAAATTATAACAAAATTTAACATTTATTAGGGTCACACTATTTGCTAGGCACTGTTTCCAGGGCTTTATGTTTAATTTACCCAATCCTGTCAACTCTATCAATTAGATGTTATGATTCTCTCTTTAAAGATAAGGAACCCAAGGCAGAGATGTTTAGTGATTTTCCCACGGTCACCCAACTAGGAAGTGGTGAAGCTGGGTCTTAAACCAAGGCAATCTAACCCCAAATACTCCAGAAAGTAATTGGTTTCCAAAGATACCCAAATTGAGATAACATAAATCAGAGAGTGATAAAGAAATAAAAACTATAAGATGAAGGTTAATTGGATGAAAAGCTAAATGGATGAAAATTGTGAATGAATAGAATCAAGTTTATATTATCATAAAAAAAGTATTTTCAAAGTTTCTTCTGTGTGTTTGAGACTAGTGCTTGCGTCTTAATATCATCATTCTCTGTGTCATCTCTATCAGGAAAGAGATAACTGATGCTCTTCTCCTAACTTGGATTAAGATGATTGCAGTCAGTTCCTGAGTTCAGTCTTACATAAGTAAAGTTAGTCTTTTATAAATTAGTTTTTCTCTACATATAAGAGCATTTATAACAGCACACCCAAGAACTTTACAAATTCATGTGGACTAATAAAGTCACCTCCAAATTCTCTGACTGCCACTGAATGGGTGGCATGGGTGAGTGGCCTGTGGCAAACCATTTCACCTCTATGACCTTAAATTTCCTATTTTCAATATTAAGGAAATACGCTAAAATTCCATATCTATGCTTCTATGAATTTTAGACATGCTCTTTAAACCTGATAATGTCAAAGGTAATGTAAGAACATTGTTAGATTGTTGCTTTACTCGAAGTAGAATATATTTTCTATTGATGCATTTTATTTATCTTTACTTATTTCTTATAAAATAAGCACATTTTTCATCTGATGTTTTATGTAGGAGAAACTCATCTGAGTGTCAGTATTCTTTTAGGTACTAGATAGAGTCTACACATAGAATGATTATATTAAAGTATGATTTCTTATCCAAAACATACAGAAATATTTACCAGAAAATAGGAACATTCATATTTTAATAATTTATTTTCTCCCTTCTTTTTTATTTCTCTCTCAGACACAGATACAGACAGATACACACACATAAACACACACATAACAAAAGCAAACTATCATAAATATAATAAATTGTCAAGTGAAAGTAAAATATTTTGAATGTTTTATATCTAAAGGATTAGTCTGAATTGTTTTTTTCAACCCAGGGTGACCTTTATGCTGGTCTTCTTTTCCTCTACAAGAAGGAATAATATGTCTTTTTTTTTTTTTTGCAATTAATGACTTAATCATTTTGCAAAGTCGTCCAGTCCTTCGAATTTACTGTTCTTGCTTTTGAACTAAAGACTTCCTTAAACAATAGCTAACAAGATTATATAGCATAACACATGTCTTCATAAATTTTCATTTTATGATACACAATTGAGGTAATTTTGCTATTCAGTGATTTCCTATTTTGAGAATATGGTATCTTTACATTGAGGATAACTAAATGTCAAAAGGCATTTGCTTTTGTCGTAAAAGAGAAGCTAAATATATATTGACTTCAGGCATTTTTTAATAGAGAAACTCGTGAAGACAATAACCAAGGCAAAGGATTAAAAGGATCATAGTTGTGATACTTATAGCATTCTGATTATTTTTTAAAATGTTGAAAGTCTTATTGCAAACATCTCTATAGTTCAGATTCAGGAAATAAATCTTACTAATGTGTTAGTCCCTTTATTTTGCTGGTGAATTTGTTTACAGATAGTAATTAGGTCACTGTATTGAAATACCCCATGTAAGCTCAGAATTCTCTGCGTTGGTTGGCATGACAACCACAGTGGTCGATTAAACATGCTCAGAAATGGAGAAACTGTGCTCCTCAGATGGTAACTTGGTGGGAAGAGAGCCCTGCTCAGAGGATGGCAAAAGGGACAGAGGATTCTAAGAATTGCTCTGCTATTCTGTATTCATTTATATGATATGGATAAGATCAGCTTATAATATGTACAAAAAGCTAGATCTTTAAAAACACAGTTAGATGTTTGCCAAAAATATTTTTTATTTTATATGGATTTTAAAAAGAAATGGTTGAAATAGCCTTAAAATACAAAGTCCTCTTTTAGAGAAAATACTTATTATTCTTTAGAACAAGTATAATTGCTGTAAATGATCATTTCTATCTAGCTCTTTCCCTTTTAAGCCATTTCATGAAGCACATGGCAGATGACATGTACAGATGGCATAGATTGGCACTGCCTTTGCTGGCCAGTATTACCATAGCCAAATTTAGGGATTGAAGAGATGGTGAAAGGATAAATCATTAACGAGAGAGGCAGAGCATTGGACAAAGACGGATGGTATGGCTCACTATCATTTTTTTCTCATCTATTTTTCAACTCCACCCCTTTGGCTAATACATAGCTATTAACCTAAAAGAAATTTGGAGGTAGTTAATGAAAGCAAATTATTATGCCTTATAAGACACTTCATATTGTTTGCCATATATTTTCTTTTATATCTAATACAGACAACATTTAGGGTGGTAGGAGGAGAAGGAATTGACTGTCTAGCAAGATTTTTTAAAAAAATTAGTTTGCTCTGATCTGGCTAATACAGTTTAAAAGACAAGATAAAATGGACAGCACAGATTTAAACTGTTTCTCTAACTCAGTTTTGACAATCAATATATGAGGTAAGGAAGGTTGTATGTTTTAATTTGATTTTTTTATTAGGATGCTTATATAAAAATTAAAGTATAGATGTTTTGATTAATCAATGGAAAATATAAATATCAGATATAAATATAAATAATTTATAATAGGCCAAGATAAAAAAATCTATTTTTGAAGAAAATTTTTGAAAATCACTATTCATTATAATATTTTTGAGAGGACGAGATTTACAGGTCATCCTCACTCTACAGGAGGAAATTAACTGTGTGGGATTAAGGAGCTAATTAATGATAGAACTAGGCCTAAAACCCTGCTGGCCTCATTCAAATGCAGGCTCTTTTTATAGCACCGTGATGCCTGCTAATCCCCCTACCATCCATGTTGTGGTCAAACATAATAACTTCCTGGTTGCATGAGATGTCCATTTAGTGCAAGAGAAGGCAACATTCTTTTATTTTGAAATTCCTTTCTTTCTTTGTCATAGCTCCTTTTTCAGAGCTAAGGGCTCTAATTTATTACTTTATGTGTTATTTTTTGCTCTAATTTATTACTTTATGTGTTATTTTTTGCTTCTTTCACTTGTGAGAGGCATATTCATATTTTCACTATATTTAAATGTCTAATTTGCTCATGAAGAATTATTGAAGGAGGGACAGGGCTAAACATTATCCATCATTTGTATTTAGATATTAACTCTGAAAAGCAATATAAACTCTTGAAATTACCCTGGCAGATAAATTAAAATGTAAAATTTTAATTTTCTGCTAGCCAATGATTGATAATAAATTCTAGTTTCAGTTTGTTTTAGAATTGGCACTCTCCTTAACTTTTCTGGTTTTGAAAGCAAGTGTTTTCTTTCTTGTATTATTTTCATGAGGTTTTGATTAGATCTTTCCAAGTACTGGGACTCAAAAATATTGTATTTTTAAAAACTCAGTGATCTGTGTGTTTCTATTTTATATTTCTGTGATTTCATTCAAAACATGAGCTGAATATATCATAACAAATTTAAAGGTATTTCTTTGAGAAAAACATTGACCATTTTCCTTAATTTCAGGGTTGAAAATACATGTGTCTTGCCTTTCCTTGTCTTTTTTGTTTTTTCTGACAAATCAGTTGACATTCTTTGTTTTCATTCTCTTTTGTTTCTTCTTTTTAGTCTGTGCTCAGACCTTTCTCATCTTCCTTTTAAAGGTCTCTCCCTGTCTTGTCCTTCCCTTTCAGACCCATCCTCTCTCCCCCCTTCCCGTTACTTTGACTAGATCAGCTCACATTAATGAACATCTTCGAAAGAACAAAAAAAGTGGGTGGAGGAGGAGGGTGAGATGGAGAAATGATGAGCAGGAAAGTAAAAGCTGAAATGAAAGATAAGAAGATTATGAATAGAAAAACTAGGGGGAAAAGGATAAACGAGTGGACAGGAATGTTAAGTTTGTCAGTTAAAACTTCGCAGCATATATTTATATTTTTTCATCTCCTATTAGATGATTGATTCATCACCTAATAAACATATAATGAGCACCCACTTTTGCCAGCTCTAATTGAATTGCTCAGGCTGTAGCAATCAGAACACACACACTCCAAGACACCGAGTCCTCATCTTCCTGGCGCCTATAGTCAGTGAATTAAAACTTAGCTTAGAAAATGGTGCTTTATATTGTTGATAAGTATCTTTCTTTCAGAAGTAAGAACAAAAGGAAAAGATTTTTCACAGAAAGTTGTGTCTTGAATAAGTTAAATTTATTTGCCTGATGTGATGAGTGATGTCCAGTAAGCAGTTTGATGCATAAACTCAGATTTGGGAGAAAAATCTGTGTTGAAATTTTGCGCTTTTAAGTCATCAACCTGTATGTGATCATTGATGATAGTGTTACTGATTAAACCAACCTAAAGGTATTTGTGGACCTAGAAGGGACTAGAATAGAGACTTCAGGAAAGCATCATAGAAAGAGACTGGGAAAAGGAAAGAGAGCGCTAAAGTGGGAAGAAAGCATGTGTTGGGGCCTTTGACGGAAGGCAAAGAGAAGTCACAAACAAGAAGCAGCCAGCAGTAGCCCGGGCTTGTGAAGACCAGATAAGGTCAAGGGTAAATTTGGAGAGTACATTGTCAGTCAGACCCTTGAGTAAACCTTTTCTGCTATATTTCTTTGTAACTCATACCATGTTAAGTATATTATTAAAGTTTTAAGATGGGCTTCCCAAGTGGTGCTAATAGTAAAGAACCTGCCTGCCAATACAGGAGATGTAAGAGACACAGGTTCAATCCTTGGGTTGGGAAGATCCCTTGGAGGAGGGCATGGCAACACCCTCCAATATTCTTGCCTGGAGAATCTCATGGACAGGGGAGCCTGGAGGGCTATGGACCATGGGGTTGCAAAGAGTCAGACACAACTCAAGTGGTTTAGCATGCACGCATGCATGCATGTCATATCTTATGAAAGTGATGTCATTTATTTCCTGAGCTGTTTGACCTTTGATATGGTAGGGATGTGAATATACATTTGAAGAGTGAAGAATCAGGATAGCGGGAGAAATAGAAAATAAAATAAAACAAGGAGGAGGTCAGTTGTGAGAGGTGCTAAAATCTAGAGTGCAGCTGGAAAGATTCATAACAAACCCTGAAAGACAACCATGGATTCTTTTCCCATCCCTATTTAAAGAATGAAGTTTCATTTTGTTTCTTAAACACAAAGAAAGATGTATGTGTATCATGTTTTGTGTGTTTGGTTTTACGTATTTCTGTTGGAAAAGCACAGTTTGGTGAAATTAGTTTGAGGTTGTGGTGAAATGAGTCTGGTATTGTACAGGACAGATGGGAGAATATTAGACTATAGATTGGAAGTCATGGAGGCTGGACCAAGATAAGGCTGCACATTGGAAAGATTCCATTAATCCAAGGGAAAAATATGAGGGAAAACTGATGAAACATGTTGTGTTTCTAGGCTGATAGAAATACTTAGCACATTATGTATTAAATGGTTATCTTACTAATGGTAGTCCAACAGCGTCCAAAAGATGTCATGGTATTTTCAGTTGACAGTTTTAAATATCCACTGGTATCCTGTGAGTTTGCTCAGCAGTGTAGGTGCCTTGGGTCACAAGCTGGAAACCATATTTTGATGATGCGCTTTCTCATACCTGTTCTTCTTGTTGCGTCACAATATATATTGCACTCTATCATAATTACTTGTGTGATTTTTTTTTCCCCATCCTTTTTGCCGGACTGAGTCTGCAAACTTCACAAAGAGAGGACCATGTTTATCTTGTTCATAGCTGTATCCTTTCTAACCAGCACTGGCTCATGGCAGGTCTTCAATAACTAGTTGTTGAATTAATCCAAATTATGAATGGGTTAATTATATACAATGCTAACTTGTCTGCATGCATTTTTCAAACTCCAAGGTTAATTTCTAGCATATTTCTTTTAGTGGAGTCATATTAATGGTCTATGTGAAATCTGTTGACAGTAACTGAGTAGAATGAATGCAAGTGCTAAAAAAAGAATTGCTTTTTTCCTTCTGCAGAAGAGAAGGCAAATCACATGAATTGCCAGTCTGGGTACACTTTTAAGAAAATTGTGGTAGACATGAGAATAATAACTAACAATAGTTAAAATTCTATTTAACAATAGTTAAAATTCTAAAATTAAGTGCACCTAACTCCTTTAACTCCAAACAGTGGTAGGAAATATGATGCTTAACACACTACCCAGAGAATTAGTGGTTTAAGATAGTATTATTTTTTTCTGTTTCACAGTTGTGTGTGTTGTCTGATTTACTCTTCTGCTCCTTGTTGTATTGGCTGCAAGATAATCTGCTGTCATCTGGGGTCTTGACTGGGCTGCAATGTCCGAGAGTGCTCAGTTGATGTTGGCTGTTGGTTGCTAGTTTAGCTGAGACTCGGGGTCAATATATACACCTATGGCCTCTGCATGTGGCTTGGACGTCTCAGTGTGGCGGCTGGATTCTGAGAGGGAGCGACCCAGGACCAAGTACTGTTAGAGATCCAGGCAGTAGTCACAAAGATTCTTAGAATCTAGCCTCAGAAACCTGAGAACGTCTCTGCCACATTGTATATTGGAGGGGGGATTATTAAAGCTCACCCAGATTCACGGTGGAGTGGGCAGGGGGAGTTAGATCCCACTCGTCAATGTGAAAAGCAGCATAAAAGGAGAGGGAACGAATCAAGAGTGGCCATCATTGGCTATCCACTTCTTGTGGGTGCTACTAGTTTTTTTTTTTTTTAATTTTAGAAGTGGAGAGAGAGATTCATGAAGAAATGGTAACTTAGATTTATAGATGATAAATGGAGCAACCAGGACTCAGAGTCCCAGAGTATATGCTCTTAATCACAACCTATTACTGCTTCACCTCTAGCAATATTGATCATTCTCATATGTGATTACACACACACACACACACATATATATATTACACATTCAGTAAATTTAGAGATCATGATGACAGTGATGATAATGGTAGGGATTTGAATATGCATTTATTCTGTGAGTGTATTCACAGTTGCTACTTAGTAGTCATATAGTTATATAATACTTTGTTTTTGCATAGTTTATTGCAGTTCACATTGATTATTTTATTCACTCATGGAATATGTTCTTTCCTCAGTGTTTTAATTGTGATATAATCTTCAGTTTACCAAAGCATTGCAAAGATGGTACAGAAAGTTTCAGTGCAGGTTCACCCAGCTTAGCTGACTGCTTCCATAACTTGGCAAAAGTTAGAAATGAACATTGATACAGTACCATCTAACTAACTACAGACTATTTGGATATTTGAATGTCATTCACAGTTGCTGTTTAATGTTCCAGGATCTAGTCCAGCAAACTCAGTTTAGTCCTGTCTCTTTAGTTTCCTTAGTGGGTGAATAGTTCTCCATCTTTCCTTGTTTTATGTGACCTTGATATTTTTGAACAGTACTGGTAGAGTATTTTAAAAAATTTCCTTATTTTGTGTTTGTCCAGTGTTTTCTTATTTTGAGGAAGAAAACCACGAGTTGGTATTCTTAGTATACGAAATGGTATCCTTGGTCACTTGGTTAAGATACTGTACTGTCTACCACTTCCCTTTCAGACAGTTTTTGTTAGAAATGGCTCATTATGTCCATCCTATCTTCAAGGAGCTCAACTCAGGCTTTCCCCCTCAGAGGAAGTGCTGTCAAAAAATGTGTGAATGTGCTGAAACCACCCAACCAGCATTAATAAATATTTTAAAGGCTATGCATTTGATTCCATTCACAGAATGAATCTGAACCTCCCCAGAAAATCTTGATTTTTCTCCTCAGATTTGAACTTTTAGTCCACAGAATTTATTTTTATAATTATTCAATATTTTTGTCTGTAAATTCTATGGGATAATGTGGCAAAATGAAGGACCATAATACAGTGCAAATAATTCTTATCAACATATATAATTCCTAATGTAATTTATTTACAAATTAAAATGCAAAACATATTCAACATATGTAGTTCACAAAATTTTATTGATCTCCACATGTTTCATTTACTAGTTCTGCCTTAATGATCAAAATATGCATTCATCATCTGTAGTTATATCAAAGCATATAATTTGATACAAATCAGAATTAGGCCTTAATGTGCTTTAATAGATTGTGCATCGTTTCAAGTTTTCTTTCTGTGTTATTAAATTTGGACTTTTACAGATATCAAATTTCTTAAAGCATCTTTAGAATAAGGGAAGTCAGAAAGAATTTTTAAATTTTTGATTAAAATCAAGAAATGACACTTGCCTTGAATACTTCACAATTGTTCAGTTCCTTTATCAACTCTTAAAAATTTTTTTCACTGGTGAAATTGATATGACTTAATCTAAAACAAATTTTACTTCAAGGAAGGCTTGTTATGCAGATGATAATGGGAATGTCAAGGCAATGCCTAATTATTTAATAATTTGTGGTTTTGTTTTACTTTTGTTTTACATGACTGTTATAGCAAAGGAAGGAAAGAAGTGTTACTTTGCAAGGATACAAAGTTAATTCAAAGCAGTTTTCATTTTAATAAGTAAAAAAGGGCACAAGCAAGTTTAATAAATGACTTTTAAACTAGGAAAATTTTGAAAATAACCTAGAATTAGTATTACCTTTTTGAGTTTTGTTTGATTGTTGCTGATAATTTAGGACAGTATATTTTTTTCAAATATGTATTACAAACACAAAGTATCAGCAGTTATGCACTGAATTTACTCAGTGAATTCAGAACAAAATAAATGTTTATTTTAGACTGATAATCATTGTACATTCTTTTGGGAATGTAAATAGTATTTTAGTAATTCAAAGGAGAACACCACATCTTAACAGAAGAAAGGAGAACAGCATAACTATTTAATTCTTACAAACTATTTAATTTTGAAAACTATTTATTAATTGACTGTATTCCTTATGGTATATGCAAATAATGGAATAGAAATTATTAATACTAAGTTGTATGATGTAATTTATACAACTTACCTGTGATTTCCATAATTGCAAGTATTTTGGGATAGTAAAGTGCTGTTTCTTATTTACTTGTTCTTCTGCTGGTTAATCAAATGTAATGAATTTATGTAGACTGCAGAGTATAACTGCATTTGAGTTGTATTAATTTGCTAAGTTGTTTAGCAAAGGATCATCAAGAATGCAACAATAAACAAAGCATTATTTCTGTCTCTGAAGAACATGTGTTTAGTGGCGGGGATTGGGAGGAGGCGATGATCTTAAGTGTGAAATTTTACCTGACAAGGCTGGGTATGACTTTCCTGATATCCCTTCTGTTTGGGATTTCTATGTAAAGGTGATTGTTTTTTGTGAACCGTTTAAAGATGGTTAAGACTTTGAAAGGTGGAAATGGGTGAGATGATATTCCATAAGGAGGAACAGTTTTAACAAAAGCTCGGGTTTGGTAAGGAAAAAGAGTTTTGAGAAATTAAAAATGTTTTCTTTGTTGTCCCAGGGTATATGGAAGAATGGTCTGTGAAATAAAATTAAGGCCAGATGAGGGGACAATGTTAGCCTAAACATTTTGGCCTCTAAACAGTGGAATTTGGTAATAAAAGTGATAATGCCTATTCTACCTGGCACTTCTTGAGCCTTCTTGTTTTCCAGGCCTTGCAACAAACCAATGAGGTAGATAGTGCCACTTTTTAACGTTTTATAGTTGAGAAACTTGAGGTTTGGGTATGTCATTTCTTGCCCCTTTGCTTAAGTTCATTTTACGACACAACCTTTGAATCTTTTTAGAAGTGGGAGTCATATTGTAAGCGTGAAACTGAATAGTCACCTTTAACAGAAAAAATTAACCTTTGTTAGAAATTAAATATACAGTGAAACTAAATATTATTTAGAGGGGGAATTTTTACTCCACCTATTCATGGAATTCATTTTCCAGGGCAGCTTCTTCCTCTTGCCAACCAAGACTTTGTCTTTTTGTCGTGCTTCCAAGATCAGTGTTTGAATATATCAGAGACTAAGTTAAAAGATGCTCAGAGACCCCTTACACACCTGACTTTTTTGGCAGCTGCTCAAGTTTTTGACATCATGAATCAGCACAGTTTGCTCTTTCAGAGTCTGGGTTTCTGTTGCTTTTCTAGATTCTCTTCCTCTCTTCAGGGCTTGGCTGGGTCTTTGTTTGGAAGCCAAGTGGAAAGATACATTTGCTCTTACTGTCAGTTACATGAAAAAGGCACATTAACCTAATTCTCCATAGAATTTACATATAAATTGACTTAACACAGGGGGTAAGTCAGTAAAAAATGGGAGACACTTTTAGGATAGACACTTAGTATAATGATTAGTATAATATTGAATTGAAATTTTTATCTAAGAAAGTTTTTTTACGGTTCCTGCCACAGATCTCTTTTTGAAGAAGACTTTCCTCACTGTTATTGCCTTTATTGTCCCTTTAAAACAACTCTCCTGTCTTAACTTCTTGCCATTTTATGCTGATTCTCACACCACACATTAATAGTGATGCCAGGCATATTGTGTCCTTGGTTTTTTTTTTTAATAATCTGAAGATTTCCTCAAATTTAGCGTCAATAGATTACTGTCTCTTGACATTTTTACATTTTTCCTCAAGGTTTCCTCTTTGGTATTCTAGTTCACTGTCATTCTGTACAAAACAAAATATAACCTCTCTTTTTGGGCTTTCATCCCAGTGGGCTGATTAATAATAGATTTATAACTTAGATTTTCACATCATGCTAATCCATGGTAGGAAAAAGCAACTCTATTTTCATGAGGTTTTAATTCACTTTTCTGAAGACATTCGATTATGTTTTGGCATGTATTTCGCACAAGACTTGCATTATAGCAATTTGTGTAGTTTTTGACAATCAGAAGTGTTTCTCCATTTTAATTTGATTATTTTGAATTTCACCAGATAGTCCTTTATATGTCCTTTAAATGGTAGTGAAGGCAGGACTTTGGAAAGAAAGGAGTCATTTTTTTCCTCTGCATTGTCAGATATTTTTCACTTGAGTTTGAAATACAACATATTTGGTAGTGGGTGGGAAAGGATTAAAAATTACTAGCAGGCTGAAATAACATTTGGGTTAATGGAAAAATCCAGAGATTTTAATAAAATTTTGAATACATTTCTAAGCATCAGATTTCCTCACTTTCTTTTTGGGGCCACAACTTTGGAGAAACACCATTATAGAAATAGTTGTTAATAGTTGTTAATTTACATTGATTTTTTAAGTAGGAATCTTAGAGGAAATACTTTGTTTTTTTCTCATTTGTGTTTTTTATTGGCCACAAAATGTCTGGGATCCTTCTCAGATGTGTTTTCTGTACATGATTGAGGTTAGATTCCTCAACTTTTTGAAATTTTCTGAGGTTGATACTGTATTTGACACAGATATTTCTCTCAACTGCAAATATTTTGGTGATACTAATTTTATATGGTCTTGCAGATTTCTAGACTGACTGTAATTGCTTCCATTGGTTTTAGCCTAACATCTATGTGTGCGAAACTTCTCATCCTGGTAGATTTTACACATTCACATACAAAACAGACAATAAAAATTTTGCACTGCATAAATCTGCTCCCTTTACCTCCTGATTTTATTTTGTATCTACATTGAAATGGTGCTTGGTCACAACTTTGGGATCAGCAGGTTACCTTAAAAATAAAAACTATTTTATTAACATTCTTAATTAAAACAATGAATAAATGAATAAAATTCAACCTATTACTAATTCAGCCTATTTGAGAACACAGTTTTTTTATACATCATCATTTTGTAATTTCAGAGATAGAAAATGTATTGTGCAATCTTCTTTAGTGATTTGTCAGTTGTTGTTTTGGTGTTTAGTCACTAAGTTATGTCAAACTATATTGCGACCCTATGGACTATAGCCCGCCAGGCTCCTCTGTCCATGGGATTTCCCAAGCAAGAATACTGGAGTGGGTTGCCATTTCCTCCTCCACAGGATCTTCCTGACCGAGGAATTGAACCTGTGGCTCCTGCATTGGCAACTGGATTCTTTACCACTGAGCCACCAGGAAAGCCCGATTTATCAGTTATATGCTCTTTTAAAATGCTCTTTATTAGACAGTCACAATTGTAACATGAGGTTTTTTTACTGATTCCTTGTAGTTTGATGATACAGTGTTGATGTAAACAATTATTCTTTGCTCTATTGTTTAGTTGTTACAAGGATCTTATCGTTATTTGTAGTACTCTTCATTGTATAAAATTTTTGTCAAGTTTACTCACGACTTAAATTACTTTATCTAAAAAGTTCAGTACCTGATTGCTTTCATTTTCTCTTTGGAACTTGTGTACTGTTGGATTCTATGCCAAAATAAAATACTTTAGTCTTTTTTTTTTTTTTTAATTAGATTGGCTTTCTTATTTGACTGTATTAATATCCCCATTTTGTGAATACATATGTCAAATTCTTCAATATTAGTATTATAGATTGGGTGGGGAGGGGAAGCTAATGACATATTGTTTGAAGAATTTAGATTTGATATGAAAAAATGAATATTTATTAATACTTCTAATTAATTACCAAGGTGAGTTATATTAGATACTGTGTTATTAATCCAGTGGTTATCTGCTGACCTTTTCAGGGACTTTGGCAAAGCAGAAGAGATAAACAAATGCAAATTTCTTCCCCCCATGTCTTCATACACACTTGTTACTCAGTCATGTCCGAATCTTGACTCTCTGCGACCCTGTGGACTGTAGAAGGCCAAGCTTCTCTGTCCATGAAATTCTCTAAGCAAGACTACTGAAGTGGGTAGCCATTCCCTTCTCCAGGGGATCTTTCCAACCCAGGGATTGAGCCCAGGTCTCCTGTATTGCAGGCAGATTCTTTACTGTCAGACCCACCAGCGAGGCCCTCATACACGCTAATGGGATCATAATTTATTAAGCAAATATCTAAATTAAAAACAGTGGTATTGATAGAACTCTGTCTACAGACCTTGATTATCCTTGATGGACATTAGACAACTGGGATTTTCTATTTTGCTCATAAACTGCAAGCCATGTTGGCAACAAACTTGATAGAGCTGGGTTTCATTATTTTGATATATGGATCAAAGAAAAAATTAAGGGAATTTTGTTTATTCCAGTTAATTTATGTTGAAGGATTTATTTTTAAAGATATTTATGAAATGTCATTTGAGTTTTGACATTTAGCATAATAAAATTTTCCTTTCTATTTTTAAAGATAAAGGCTTCTTTTCTTAAGATTTTGATGCACTGAAATGAAAGCTCAGGCAAGTCTTTTGTCTAGAGATAACTATTGCTCTTACGCTAGCCACTGCCCTGTTTCTATGGAAACTGCAGGAATCTGAGGTATAGACACTTTTGCCCAACAGTGCACAGTGATAGCCAATCAGAGTTTCCTTCCCTTCAGTTCATTAACATAAAATTGTGGCTTCAGTTCTTTCATATGGAGTCCATAATACAATGGAATCCTAATACAATTCCATTATGATACAATTCCATTCACTTCCCCCACAAGTGTTATAATCTACGTATAATCTTTCGTATCAAATTAGTTTTGCTTAGGATTAGTATTACTATTATTTGAAAAGACAGTTTGATAAATACAAAATCAATCTTTGCCTTGAGAGCTGTCCTCTTTAGTATCAGATAGAAATGTTCTTTAAAAAATTTGAACGTTAAGATTTTGTTTATTTTCTAATTGGTGATCAGTCTATGCCAGACACGGTCTCCTACTTTCTATATTTATTGTGAAGATGCAACATTGAGTCTGATACTAATTTCAGTGCAAGGCTTTTGTTCTTTTTAAAGCCTTGAGTATATGAGAATATAAAGATTTTTTTCCCACTAATCCTGAAAGGCATATGCTGATCTTATCCCTTGACATGACACAATGATGATAGTGATTAACAAGCCTTGAAAGTAGAAAACTGATCTCTTGAAAAGCCATTCAGCTCTTTTTCAGTGTGTGAGATGGCTGGTAAATACTTGCTTGTATGAGCTGATAGGGAATGTCTATAGGGATGTATGGAATCTCCACCAAAAGGACGAAGGGCTTTGAATGAAGATGTACAAACAGAAGGGCATCAGTTGATTAAATAACCATATAAAAGAGCTTTTAGTATGCTGATTTATTCCAGTGACCTGGTCAAGACCTAGGATGACTTATTGATCAATGGGGTTCAGAGGAAATTCAAGATGCCTCCATCTGTAAGCACATTATTTTAGAGTAATTGGACTTTCTCTGCTTCCATTTGATTTTGAAATACTAGATAATTGTGTTTTCTCCTATATGATGAATCTCTTTATCTTTTTCATTTTCAGTATATAACAGTAGGAAAGGAAGATGGATGCTAACCCCAAGAGAATGTGAGACTGCAGTCTGTTCTGTACTATTTCCCTTCCCTTTATCTCTACTTTTCTTTTCCTTTTTTCCTCTTTCCCCCAGAGGGAGTGGAGAGAAGCCAGTTAGGAATATTGTGCTGTGCTTAACCTCAGCACAATGATAGGAAGGAAATTTAGTCCATCTAAACAGGGGCTATTTGGATTGGGGTCGGCAGAAGTTTCTTCTTCTATAATCTCCTTGTTTCATTTCTGGGTGAGACACTGGTGATAGGATTGTCATTCAGTCGCTAAGTCATGTCCAACTCTTTGTGACCCCATGGACTATACTCTGCCATGAACTGTAGCCTGCCATGAATGGTAGACTGCCAGGCTCCTCTGTCCATGGGATTTTCCAGGCAAGAATACTGGTTCAGTTCAGTTCAGTTCAGTTGTGTCCGACTTTTTTCAACCCCATGGACTGCAGCACACCAGGCTTCCCTGACTTTCACTATTTGCCGTATATTGCTCAAACTCACATCCGTTGAGTCGGTGATGCCATCCAACCATCTCATCCTTTGTCATCCCCTTCTCCCACCTTCAATCTTTCCCAGCATTAGTGTCTTTTCCAATAGGTCAGTTCTTTGCATCAGGTGGCCAAAGTATTGGAGCTTTAGCTTCAGCATCTGTCCTTCCAGTGAATATTCAGGACTGACTTCCTATAGAATGGACTGGTTTGATCTCCTTGCTGTCCAAGGGACTCTCAAGAGTCTTCTCCAACACCACAGTTCAAAAGCATCAATTCTTCGGTGCTCAGCTTTCTTTATAGTCCAACTCTCACATCCATACATGACTACTGGAAAAACCATAGCCTTGACTAGATGGACCTTTGTTGACAAAATAATGTCTCTGCTTTTCAATATGCTGTCTAGGTTGGTCATAACTTTCCTTCCAGGGAGTAAGCGTCTTTTAATTTCATGGCTGCAGTCACCATCTGCAGTGATTTTAGAGCCCCAAAAAATAAAGTCAGCCACTGTTTCCACTGTTTTCCCATCTATTTGCCATGAAGTGATGGGACTGTATGCCATGATCTTAGTTTTCTGAATGTTGAGCTTTAAGCCAATTTTTTCACTCTCCTCTTTCACTTTCATCAAGAGGCCCTTTAGTTCTTCTTTGCTTTCTGCCATAAGGGTGGTGTCATCTGCATATCTGAGGTTATTGGTATTTCTCGCAGCAATCTTGATTCTAGCTTGTGCTTCATTCAGCCCAGCGTTTCTCATGATGTACTCTGCATATAAGTTAAATAAGCAGGGTGACAATATACAGCCTTGATGTACTCCTTTCCCGATTTGGAACCAGTCTGTAGTTCCATGTCCAGTTCTAACTGCTGCTTCCTGACCTGCATATAGGTTTCTCAGAAGGCAGGTCAGGTGGTCTGGTGTTCCCATCTCCTTAAGAATTTTCCACAGTTTATTGTGATTCACATAGTCAAAGGCTTTGGCGTAGTCAATAAAGCAGAAGTAGATGTTTTTCTGGAACTCTCTCGCTTTTTCGATCATCCACCAGATGTTGGCAATTTGATCTCTGGTTCCTCTGCCTTTTCTAAAACCAGCTTGGACATCTGGAAGTTCATGGTTCACATACTGTTGAAGCCTGGGTTGGAGAGTTTTGAGTATTACATTGCTAGCGTGTGAGATGAGTGCAACTGTGCAATAGTTCAAGCATTCTTTGGCACTGGAATGAAAACTTACCTCTTCCAGTCCTGTGGTCACTGCTGAGTTTCCCAAATTTGCTGGCATATAGTGTGGCACTTCCACAGCATCATCTTTTAGGATTTGAAATAGCTCAACAGGAATTCCATCACCTCCACTAGCTTTGTTCGTAGTGATGCTTCCTAAGGCCCACTTGATTTCACATTCCAGGATGTCTGTCTCTAGGTGAGTGATCACACCATCATGATTATCTGGGTCATGGAGATCTTTTTTGTATAGTTCTTCTGCATATTCTTGCCACCTCTTCTTAATATCTTCTGCTTCTCTTAGGTCCATACCATTTCTGTCCTTTATTGTGCCCATCTTTGCATGAAATGTTCCCTTGGTATCTCTAATTTTCTTGAAGAGATCTCTAATCTTTCCCATTCTATTGTTTTCCTCTATTTGTTTGCACTGATCACTGAGGAAGGCTCTCTTATCTCTCTGCTATTCTTTGGAACTCTGCATTCAAATGGATATATCTTTCCTTTTCTTCTTTGCCTTTTACTTCTCTTCTTTCACAGCTATTTGTAAGCCCTCCTCAGACAACCATTTTGCCTTTTTGCATTTCTTTTTCTCAGGGATAGTCTTGATCACTGCCTCCTATATAATGTCAGGAACCTCCAAACCTACGTCCATAGTTCCTCAGGCACTCTGCCTATCGGATCTAATCCTTTGAATCTATTTGTCACTTCCACTGTATAATCGTAAAGGATTTGATTTAGATCATACCTGAATGGTCTGGTTGATTTCCCTACTTTCTCCAATTTAAGTCTGAATTTGGTAATAAGGAGTTCATGATCTGAGTCACAGTCCACTCCTGGTCTTGTTTTTGCTGACTGTATAGAGCTTCTCCATCTTTGGCTGCAAAGAATCAATCTGATTTTGGTATTGACCATCTGGTGATGTCCATGTGTAGAGTCTTCTCTTGTGTTGTTGGAAGAGGGTGTTTTCCGTGACCAATGTGTTCTTGTGACAAAACTCTGCTAGCCTTTGCCCTGCTTCATTATGTACTCTAAGGCCAAATTTGCTTGTTACTCCAGGTATTTCTTGACTTCCTATTTTTGCATTCCAGTCCTCTATGATGAAAAGGACATCTTTTTTGGGTGTTAGTTCTAGAAGGTGTTGTAGGTCTTCATAGAACCGTTCAACTTTAGCTTCTTCAGCATTACTGGTCGGGGCATAGACTTGGTTTACTGTGATATTGAATGATTTGCCTTGGAAACGAACAGAGATCATTCTGTCGTTTTTGAGATTGCATTCAAGTTCTGCATCTCGGACTCTTTTGTTGACTATGATGGCCACTCCATTTCTTCTAAGGGATTCTTTCCCACAGTAGTAGATATAATGGTCATCTGGAGAAGGGAATGGCAAGCCACTTCGGTATTCTTGCCTTAAGAACCCCATGAACAGTATGAGAAGAATACTGGAGTGATTGCCATTTCCTTCTCCAGGGGATCTTCCCAACGGAGGGATCGAATCCTCATCTCCTACATTGACAGGCACATTCTTTACCACTGAGCTTCCAGGGAAGCTGGTGACAGGATACAAAAGAGCACCGTATCCCCTGATATACAGCTGTAAGCACGCAGCATTCTTGTTCTTCATCCTTTATAACTCCCAGTGCTTTAACCTTTCCTAGTGATTTGATTTCCACCAAAGCCTCTTTCACAGTGGTTTTTGCTCAGCATTCATCCCTCTCTTCCCAGTTAAAACCTGGCATTTCCTAAGGAACAGTGCAGGAGCAGTGTCCTACTTGAAGTAACTTATAATAGGTTGTGATGGATAGATATGCTGATCCCATGTGAAGGGAGTCGTGTCTACAGCCCCGAGGGTGTGTGGAGATGTTCATGAGTCAAATATCCTTGCCTTTCCTCTTGTGGTTCACCTGGGAAGGTCAACGCATGTGAACTGAACAGAAGCTTAAGAGGAGGGGTGATCCTTGTGCAGAGATTTTAAAAGGTCTATACAGGTCATACTTGAGCAGGTCTGGAGATGATGGCTAAGGAACCAATAGGAAGAGCGGTATTAAAGATGCAGCAGTGGGAACTATCGTGTGAGCTCTCAGACAGGTGGGAAGGACCAGGACTCGGTAGGGATGCCAAAACTCAGTCTTCAGAGTCAGGACCTGCAGAGGAAAATGTTGAAGGGAAAGGTTTTCCCAGCACCAATATAGCACACATAAAATCCTGAAGAAAGAGAATTTAAAGTAACTCAGTATTATGAGCGTATCAAGTGCAAAGAAGCACGTTTGAGAGATGAGGCTGGACAGTTAAGCAAGTGCCTCGTCAGAATGGAGGTTGTGAGGCATTCTGAGATGCTTGAAATTCATTTCAAGGCGTGGAAAACCTCTTAGAAAATGCCTTAATACTGTAAGTGATATGGGGAAGTTAGCATTTTGGAAATGTCACCCTGGAGAGATGCAGAGAGATGAGATTAAGAGCTAAGAGATTAAAGGCTGGCAAGACTGGCAGTTGTAGGACTATGAAAAAGATCTTTTCTTGTTCACAGAACCTCACAGTAAGGTTATAGGCCAAAGGTGTTAAAATCTTATAACATTTACCATACCATTCTTCTGCTTGAGTCTTCTTGCAGGTTGTCACTTAGAAATAAAATTCAGCCTTTTGCTGAGATGGCTAACCTGTGGAGACTGTATAAATTTGACTTTCTTCCTCGACATTAATTTTACACTGGAAGGAAAACTGAAAATATAAAATATCACAGAATGAAACAATTAGCAGGCAAGTTCAGTATTGACTCTTAAGTATGTGATCCATGGCCTGGCCTTTTTAGGTCCAATGATCAAATGTGAAATAAGATAAGGGAATATAGAATTTATTTAGTAAACGATGTACCCTCAAATGCTACCCTGAGCCCTCTTATACCTAATGGTCTAAAAGCTGGCCACCATGCCGCCCGGGGCTTCCCAGATCTGGCTGAGCTTTCACCCTGGGCTGGGTGAATCGCCAACCGTGGAGTGAACCCTCAGGAGGCACAGAGGTGCTAGGGAGAAGTTTCCACCCATCCGTATCCGTGAACTCACCTTTGTCTTTTACGCACCTTATGCTCTGTGTCAACTTCAAACCCAGGCTGCCCTTTATCCTTAATTGAAATAAATACTACAAGAAGAGTTTTTATGTAGTATCTCATTTAACTCTATAAGGTAAGGAAAATCATCCCATTTTTAAATGTTTTTATTTATTTTTGTTCGGGTATAGTCACTTTACACTGCTGTGTCTGTTTCTGCTGTCAGCACATTGAATCAGCCACGTGTACGAATATCCCCTCTTCTCCGGATTCCCTTCCCATCTGAGTCCCCGTGGAGCCTCGGGTAGAGCGCCCTGTGATGTCAGTAGGGTCTCATCGCTTATGTTTCATCCATAGTCATGTGTATGTCTCAGTCCCAGTCTTCCAAGCCCCTCTCTCCCACCTTGGTATCCATATCCCATTTTTTTATATGACGCTTAGAAAGATGTGGTTTATCCAAATTCACACCATTACTCATTTGAACACTCTCATTGAAAAGTCCAGATTTAGCCCTAAGATCTTTTAAAACAAGATCATACACAATCCCAGTTAGGAAAGTACCTTTTCATTAACTTTCTATTATTTAGAAATATAGTGAATATTTCCAAAAACTACCTTTCAAATAGTACCTTAGTTTCTTCATTTGCATTACACACAAATGTCGATTTTTTCTTCTAAATGTTTATATTGAAGATGATAAATGATGCCCATATATATAAATTCAACTTTTGTAACCAATGTAAAATAGAGTATATTGTATAATAATAATTAAAAATCCACAAACTACTTTTATTGGGTCACAAATTAAGTCTGTAGGCAATGGATCATTTTTCCCCTTTTTTTTTGCATTACCTTCACTGTATCTTTCTCATCTTCTTTGAGTTTAGTCACTGTATAGAACTAAAGTTTTTTTGTTTCTTTTCTGTCCTGTTTGTTCTGGTAACTCCTAAATCACCGAGAAATGGAGTAGCTATTGAATCTCCCCAACAGACTGCCTCTTTTTCCTATATTTGCAATATGTGATGTCTAATACATCTATAGAGTTTATGTCTTCTTCCAGGAGAAGAAATCTGGAAGTCGCAATGTATTTAATAAGTGACACAAAGTTGATACGATACTTCCTTTATAGAATACTTTTACTCTTTTATACAACATTCAGTCTAAAAATAGCGTCTTTTTTAAAAAGCACTTCAACACATTTCATGTCATTCCTTAATCAGGTAAAAGCTTTTTCTTAGAATTATACTTGTCAAATTGAGCAGCATTATGTTGTAATCAAGCAGTAATTCAAAATCAGATGATAATTAAACTACAGATTTTCACTTTCAAGATAAACATGAAGCATGCTGTTGTTTATAATGGAAGTGCCTATTTAGTTGTATTTTTATCTCAGTTGTAGGGGTGAATATAAAAATAGCGTTCATTTTGGAAAATGCCAAACTAAGTGTTGTAATCCTAAACTTTTGAAAATTGTGATATCCACTCGAATCTCAAAGCAGACGCCTCCGTTTTTCTGTATCTGTAGTGTATGACATCTTAGATGTCATCTGTGTGTCTATATTTTCTCCATGTGGTAGAAACTTGGAGACCTTTGAATGTTCTAGAATGAACCATTCACTCTGTATCAATATCACACATCTAAATTCATGGGTGCCAAGCCTATGTCTGATGTATATACATACCTCAGCACACTCAAACTTTCAAGCTAGTCTGTGTCATGAACAAAATAGAAAATTACAAACTCCTCAAATGTGTCATTCAGTGGCTGAAGCCTTAGCTGTAGCCCCATATTTGATTTAAGAGTACACAATGTGAAAAATCTCCTATAAAAAAAAAATTAACAAATGTGAAAAATATTCTCTCTGAGAAAATGTATTTTTTAAAACTATGTTTTTCTTCTGGTTTGTGAGACCAGACAGTGAATTGGGTAAAGGATCTTTTCAGGTCCTCATTGTGAAGCAGCGCAGTCAGGGGTTTATGGTTTGGGCCAAGGTTTGCTGTACATAGTGAACACACATTTTCTTTGGCTGGATTGCAAGACATCTTCAAGTACAGAGAAGTCCTCTTCCTGCCCCCCACAGGAGTGTTACCTCGACACAACATATGTAGCCTTCTGTTGCCAAAAGGGGAGCAGATTATGAATCTTGGCTTTCAAAAACCTGTTCCATCTGTAGCTCTTGATCATGTCTATAAATTCTCTGACTTCTTTTAGAAGAATGGTACGTGTCTTTAGGAGAACTGATGTGCCTGCAGAATATTTAAACAGTTCTGATAGATTTTCTTTCAAGAAACTGTGTTATACTCATTCATTATGAAAAGAAAGGAGAACAGCATCTTTCCCTCTGACTGCTTCTTCTCTCCATTCCCTGAAAGGTAATGGCTGAAAGCCAACTAGTTTGGTCCATTAACTGCAGAGAAATTTTGTGATTGGAAGGGCAGATTCAGAGGTAAAGAGTGAGTGGACACACTGATATTCTAACGCTCCTTTGGAAATCATAATGTGAGATGAGAACCATGTCAACAATAGAGGTACCTGATGAATTTAACTCTATTAAGCTTATAAATTGATATAGTAAAGACAATCAAATAGAACTGAGTAGTGGGGGAAGGAAAAATGAAGTGACCAAAAGTCAACTGGTTAGTGTAATTTGGATTTGCTTTAATTGAAGTCACTCATGTAATTTGGGTTGAATCCCTTCAGATTATTTTTTTCCAAATAGAGACACATTTTTCCAAATTTTAAAATTTTAATGAGCAATTTCTTTTAAAACAAAGTTAACCTGCTATACTTCAGAATCCTTACCTTGGCAAGGATTTTGTTTTCTTCATCTGTAAATCTATGAAAAAGTGGGTAAATCGCTAATTTCTAACATTTTTGAAACATCTTAAATAGATGATCTATTTTAGAAACCAAAGAATAATATGTACTTAGCTGAGTTATGACTGTTTTACTTAAAAGAGAGATATTTTTTCTTACTATATAAACCCTCAATAATTTTACAACCTACTGTGGGAATAGGAAATTAAACAAACAGCCAGCTAAATGTACAGTAAAAAAATAAAACACATTAGATGCTAGGAAAAAATAGTGAGTTTATTTCAAAGGAAAAACATCAAGGCAGTCTAATTTTGACTGGGGTATTGGAAGGTGGTTTGGAGAACATGACATCTGAGTAGAGGCTAAAAGGTGATTAGGAAGTTGTTAGGCGAGGAGTGAGATTTGGTGATGGCAGGAGAATTAAAACAACATTAGGCAAAGTTATAGAACTGTGTGGTGCAGGAGGATGCTGACAAAAGCCTGGTGTTGATGGGGTATAATAAGGAATGGGTAGAGTGCTATTAGATCAATTTATGGTCAGAATCCAAGCTATAGAGATGAACAGGTTGTGTTAAAGAGCGGGTTTTATTTTAGGGGTAACAGAAAGTTTCCAAAGGGTTCAAAGCAGGGGAGTGATGTAATTTAGTTAAATTCTTAGGAGCGTCCCTCCGATCTTTTTGGCTAAGAATAAATTTGAGATGGTCAAGGCAAGAGGGAACAGCCCAGATGGCCAGTGATGGTGACTAATTCTAGTTAATGGCAGTGGAAATAAAGAAAAGTGGGAGTTCAAGCCATTTTGTACCCCAGATATACAGGATTTGGAGGTGGAATTTACACTGGTAATGAGAGAAGAATGTGCTAAGGATGGCCACCAGGCTTTGGGCTGAGACTAGCTGAGTGGAGTTGCCATTTCATAGAAATGAAGACAGCCAAAGAAAATTTAATGTGGAGCTGGAATAATTCAGCCATGCATTTATGTATACAAGATGTATACAGGATATCCAGGTGATAAAAACTGGGTTCTTGGCTATCAGTCTCAGCATTTTATTATATCCTTAAAATTCAGCAGGTTTCATCCTTCATTGAAAGTGCCCATGTTCTGTTTGATATGTGATGGATGAGGTCATTAATGGACAAAAGTTTTTCTTCTTTAGAGAAAAAATATGTTTCCCTACATTTCATATTCATGTTTTCTTGATTTGTATTTGAGAAAGAAATATATCACATGGCGTTTATATATTCTATAAAAGCAAACAAAATGAACTGCTAAAATAGTAGCCAAAAGGTAGAAACAATCCAAATGCCATAGGCTGTCGAATGGACAAACAAAACATGATATATACACATGGTGGAATACTATGCAGCCATGCAAAGGAATGAAGTACTGACGCATGCTACACCATGGATGAATCTTGAAAACATTATACTAAGGGACAAGCGGCAAACACAAAGGACACATATTGTGTGGTTTTATTTATATGATATAATTGGCAAATCCATAGAGACAGAAAGCAGATAAGTCATTGTCAGGTCCTGGAGGTAAGAAGGAGAGAGCTATTGCTTAATGGGTATAGAGGTTCTTTTAAGGATCATGGAAAATTCTGGAACTAGACAGTGGTGATAGTTGCACAACATTATGAATATGCTAAATACATAGAATTGTGTACTTTAAAATATTTTAAATGTTATATGCATTTTACCACAGTCATAAAGAAATCAAATAAACTATTTACTGTTTAAAAGAGCATTTCCCAAATTATACAAAGTGTTTATTGGAGATTACTTCTAATAATGAAGGCTTAGTGCCAAAGTATTGATGCTTTCTAATTGTGGTGCTGGAGAAGACTTTTGAGAGTCCCTTGGACTGCAAGGAGATCAAGCCAGTCAATCCTAAAGGAAATCAACACTGAATATTCATTGGAAGGACTGATGCTGAAACTGAAATTCTAACACGCTGGTCACCTGATGCTAAGAGCCAACTGATTGGAAAAGACCCTGATGCTGGGAAAGATTAAAGGCAACAGGAGAAAGGGGTGACAAAAGATGGGATGGTCAGATAACATTACTGACTCAATGGACATGAATTTGAGCAAACTCCAGGAGATAGTGGAGATTGCGGGAGCCCGGCATTCTACAGTCCATGGGGTCACAAAGAGCCAGATATGACATAGCAACTGCACAAAAACAATTCTAATAATTCCCACTACAGAGCTTCATGTGGATATTGATTATATTATGTTAAGATCTTATGTTAACAGGATCTTAGGATTTTTCAAATTAAAAATTTTCTGTCAGAGAAGAAAAATTCTAAGGAAGTTATTTTCTTTGGATTTATAGAATGTTTAGGAAAAAACTACCTTTTTTCTAAGAATATCTATATCCATAAGAAATCAGCATTATTACCTAAAAATTATCACTGAGACATGTAGAATATTCTGTTTCACTGTTAAATAAAGAGTTTATAGTTAAGCAGTCTGGGGTTATTCTGCATCATTACATTTTATTTGCTAGATAAACTACATTTAATGAGACCACATTGCAAATATTAAGAATTTGACACATCATTAAGTGGAAAGTGAAATTAAGTTTCATAGGTCATTGAGTAACTCATGCTGTATTTAAAACCTAAAACTTATAATAATATTAGTCAAAATAATTGGTTATTAAAAATAGCATATCTTTAAAAGAAAAAAATGCTTGGTGGCAATCAAAGGAAGGAAACTGACTGCGTATGAGTCAACTGATGATCATCCAGAGGGAAAGATTCCTTTTCACAACACGTGTTTTTGGAAGTAGAAACAGCTCTGAAATAAATTTCAAAAATACTGCAAAATAAATTGTCAAGCCTTGGATTGTTTATGAAAAAATTGGTAGCAGATTTATTGAGATGTAATTCATATATCATAACATTCTCTAAGGATTACAGTTCATTGGGTTTTTACATATAGATAGAGTTTTGAAAGCATCAACACAGTCTAACTTTAGCACCTTTTCATTACCCCGGAAAGTGGCCTCCTACCCATCAGGGCTCCCAACCCACCTCCCCTCCCACTAGCCCAATCCTAGGTAGTTACTGGTAAATCTTTCTCTTTCAGTATATGGGCAGCTCTGTTTTAAAGTGCTAATCTATTTTGCTTTTATTTCTAGTGCTCTTACTATTTGAATTAAGGTAACACTCTGGAGGTTGTGGGGAAAGAAAAAACAATCCGCACCATTTATGCAGAATTTATTCTAATAAGAAACAATTGTATTTATTTCTGGCCAACTATAGGATGTTCATATCTTCTCTTTTTGTTTTCCCCAGCTGGAGTTCCTTCCCCCAGAATCCTTTTTTTTTTTTTAATCTAGCAGCTTTTTACAGTATATATGATTACCATTTTATCTGCCAGAAATATATACTTAGATTTGGACATTGAATCCTTTGTTACATTTTTGTCTGATGAATGTACTGTATTGATTTCAATGAGAGTTTTAAAATATTTCATAATTAATAGAAAAATAATCCCTAAAAGAGCAGCAAAATGGCACAACAAATAATGAGTCTACACCATCGCTATTAATACATGAAATAGAGGGGATGATAGTGATATAGTGAATATTTTTGAATGACTGAATGACAGGTAAATGAATGAGTAAATAAAAACATGGTAAACTGATCATATATTAGCAAAATATCATATATTATTAATACCAGTTATAGATGCTTGTGGCTGTATTTCTTTGGTAGTGTTAATAATATTAAATGGAATCAGTTAAAAACTAGCAAACTGATCAAATGCACTAGATGTCTGGTGAGCCTAAGACTCATGAGAAATTCAAAGCACACTAAGAGAACACTAGACTCTATGAAGCTATGATATGCATCAGGATATAAAGCTCATTATTGATAGCTAAGAAATTCTGAATGATATTTACCAGGTTAATACAGTACAAATGTTAAATTAATGTTAAGGAACATAATCCTTATCTTTAAACTTCTGCTGGGAGAGGGAAACGTATTGTTCCAGTATTGCAGTTATTTTAAAAGTTACCACTATGTTATTAATCGTAGAATAATACATTGCCAGGTTATTTAATCCAAAGTCTGAACTCTACCATCGACTTAATGATCCAACATAAATATAAAAATTGAATAGAAGTGTGAAGATTTTTTGTCAGAACTCTCCTTCTTTCTGTCAGATTTTCCTCAGAAATCTGCTTTCTGTCAGAAATCTTTCCATCAGAAGTCTCCTTTCTATCAGAATGCTGCTTCTTCTGTGTGTCAGAAATCTCCTTCTTTCTGTCTGATTTCCTTCAGAAATCTTCTTCTCTCTGTCAGATTTCCCTCCGAAATCTCCTTATTTTTGTCAGGTTTCCCTCAGAAATCTCCTTTCTGTCAGGTTTCCCTGAGAAATTTCCTTCTTTCTGTCAGAAATCTCCTTCTTTCTATCAGAATTCTCTTTTCCATCAGGTTTCCCTCAGAAATTTTCTTTCTGTGAGGTTTCTTTCAGAAATCTCCTCTCTGTCAGTTTTCCCTTAGAAATCTCCTTCTTTCTGTCAGAAGTCAGAAATATCCTTCTTTCTGTTAGGTTTTCCTCAGACATCTCCTTTTTTTCTGTCAGATATCTCCTTTCTGTCAGGTTTCCCTAGAAAATCTCCTGCTTTCTTAGAATTAAAATAAAATTGTTTGTAAATTTTACCAATTAATGCCTATCTGAAATATACATTGAAGGTCCTGTATCTTAGTGAAGTGAAAGTTGCTCAGTCATGTCTGATTCTTTGCGGCCCCATGGACTATACTGTCCATGGAATTCTCCAGGCCAGAATACCGGAGTGTGTAGCCTTTCTCTTCTCCAGGGGATCTTCCCAACCCAGGGATCAAACCCAGGTCTCCCGCATTGCAGGTGGATTCTTTACCAGCTGAGCCACCGGGGAAGCCCAAGAATATTGGAGTGGGTAGCCTATCCCTTCTCCAGCAGATCTTCCTAACCCAGGAATCGAACCAGGGTCTCCTGCATTGCAGGCGGGTTCTTTACAAGTTGAGCTACCAGGGAAGCCCCCAAGAACAGTAATCATATTTCTTTCATTCAACACATATACTGAGCTGATGCTGTCTGCAAGGACATTAGTGTTTGTAATAAGGGACCCTTAGGTGATTTTTGTGGTTTTAGTGTCTAACCATATTCAGTGTGGCATTTGTTGAATTGTTGAATGGTTCTTCTTTCCTTGAGTTATTTTGTCATTGAATTCAGTATGATAGGATGAATACCCCTAATATGTTTTTGCTAGAGTTTATGCATATAAATGACAGGGATGACGATGGACATTGAGGTGTGGCTTCTGCAGTCCATGGGTTCACAAAGATTCGGACATGACTTAAGGACTGACAAAAGAACAATGCATATAAATTGTCTTAATTCAGGACCCTGCTATAAAATAAGCTTTTACTATTTTTAATGCTCACATATATATTTTGATCTTCCATCATTACTGTTTACATTCCCAACATACCTAGATGAACATCTCCCAATTTAAAAGTAGTATTTTTTAATATTTTCACCCCCAACCAAGTATCTTGATATATATCTCTATCTCTGTCATGTTCTATCTATTCATCTACACTTATTGACTAAATTATTCACTACTCCTGGAGCCGTAATTTTACAAATATTCTGTATGTGATCAATTTGTATAGAGAATATATGTCCTTTTTCTATAATCGTCCTCTAGTTTTTAATCTATCTTTGAATCTTAACTTAAATCTTAAAACTTTTATCACATTTCATCAACCTCAGAGTCTTTAAATATGTTTTTGTGAAGCACTCCAGAGTTCTATAATATGAAAAAGTAAAGGAGAGAGAACAGTATCCCAAGGAATGCTCCGTTACTTGTTTGTACTTTTCTCAGATATCTTATAGATAGGTCTGTATTGGTTTGAGCAATTCCAGTTGAGCTATTTCAAATCCTGAAAGATGATGCTGTGAAAGTACTGCACTTGATATGCCAGCAAATATGGAAAAACTCAGCAGTGGCCACAGGACTGGAAAAGGTCAGTTTTTGTTCCAGTCCCAATGAAAGGCAATGCCAAAGAATGCTCAAACTACCGCACATCTCACATGCCAGCAAACTAATGCTCAAAATTCTCCAAGCCAGGCTTAAATAGTATGTGAACCATTAATTTCCAGATGTTTAATCTGGATTTAGAAAAGGTACAGAAACCAGAGATCTAATTGCCAACATTTGTTGGATCATTGAAAAAGCAAGAGAGTTCCAGAAAAACATCTGCACCACCCTTATGGTAGAAAGTGAAGAGGAACTAAAAAGCCTCTTGATGAAAGTGCAGGAGGAGAGTGAAAAAGTTGGCTTAAAGCTCAACATTCAGAAAACTAAGATCATGGCATCTGGTCCCATCACTTTATGGGAAATAGATGAAGAAACAGTGGAAACAGTGTCAGACTTTATTTTTGGGGGCTCCAAAATTACTGCAGATGGTGATTGCAGCCATGAAATTCAAAGATGCTTACTCCTTGGAAGGAAAGTTATGACCAACCTAGATAGCATATTAAAAAGCAGAGACATTACTTTGCCAACAAAGGTCCATCTAGTCAAGGCTATGGTTTTTCCAGTGGTCATGTATGGATGTGAGAGTTGGATGGTGAAGAAAGCTGAGCGTCGAAGAATTGATGCTTTTGAACTGTGGTGTTGGAGAAGACTCTTGAGAGTCCCTTGGGCTGCAAAGAGATGGAGATCAGATCTGGTTGTTCATTGGAAGGACTGATGCTGAAGCTGAAAATCCAATACTTTGGCCACCTCATGTGAAGAGTTGACTCATTGGAAAAGACCCTGGTGTTGGGAAGGATTGAGGGCAGGAGGAGAAGGAGATGACAGAGGATGAGATGGCTGGATGGCATCACCAACTTGATGGACATGGGTTTGGGTAGACTCCAGGAGTTGGTGATGGACAAGGAGCCCTGGCGTGCTGCGATTCATGAGGTCGCAAAGATTCAGACACAACTGAGCAACTGAACTGAACTGAACTGCTTTGGCATACCAAAGCTTTTGACAGTGTGGATCACAACAAGCTGTGGAAAATTCTTAAAGAGATGGGAATACCAGACCACCTGACCTGCCTCTTGAGAAATCTGTATGCAGGTCAAGAAGCAACCGTTAGAACTGGACATGGAACAACAAACTGGTTCCAAATAGGAAAAGGAGTACGTCAAGGCTGTATATTGTCACTCTGCTTATTTAACTTATATGCAGAGTACATCATGCGAAACATTGGGCTGGATGAAGCACAAGCTGGAATGAAGATTGCCAGGAGAAATATCAATAACCTCAGATATGCAGATGACACCACCCTAATGTCAGAAAGTGAAGAGGAACTAAAGAGCTTCTTGATGAAAGTGAAAGAGGAGAGTGAAAAAGTTGGCTTAAAACTCAACATTCAAAACACTAAGGTCATGGCATCCAGTCCCATCACTTCATGGCAGATGGATGGGGAAACCGTGGAAACAGTGACACTTTATTTTCTTGGACTCCAAAATCACTGCAGATGATGACTGCAGCCATGAAATTAAAAGACACTTGCTTCTTTTGAAAAAAGCTGTGAGAAACTAAACAGCATATTAAAAAGCAGAGACATCACTTTGCCGACAAAGGTCCATCTAGTCAAAGCTCTGATTTTTGCAGTAGTTCCGTATGAATGTGAGAGCTGGACTATAAAGAAAGCTGAGCACCAAAGAATTGATGCTTTTGAACTGTGGTGTTGGAGAAGACTCTTGAGAGTCCCTTGGACTGCAAGGAGATCCAGCCAGTCCATCCTAAAGGAAGTCAGTCCTTCAGTCCTGAATATTCATTGGAAGGACTGATGCTGAAGCTGAAACTCCAATACTTTGGCCACCTGATGCAAAGATCTGACTCATTGGAAAAGACCCTGATGCTAGGAAAGATTCAGGGCAGGAGGGAAAGAGGACAGCGAAGGATGAGATGGTTGGATGGCATCACCGACTCGATGGACATGAGTTTGAGTAAGCTTCGGGAGTTGGTGATGGACAGGGAAGCCTGGCGAGCTGCAGTCCATGGGGTCCCAAAGAGTCGGACACGACTGAGCGACTGATCTGAGCTGAGCTGTGTTGAGTAGCCTCAACCTGTTATTCAGTATCAGTAATTTGCTCTTGGGAATTACTTATGAAACTGTCAGAAGGTATAAGAATATACACATGGGTCAATTTGATTAATGAAAAAATGTTTTAGATTTATATAAAATAAAGCATATTTGTAGTTATATTCCAAAGAATACAATTCTTTCTTTCTGATAGAATTGATATCTCCCTCCATTCAAATTCTTCATATTTTAGAGATAATGAAATTTTTATTACAAAATAATGCACAATCATGTTAAAATATCAAAAGCTATAAAAATATATCAGACAAAAATTAGCAGTCTCATTTTTATTCTCCCCAAAACCTGAGGTTCATTTATGAGATAACAATCGTTAACAATGTCTATAAATTTTCAATTCAAACAAATAGCAATTTATACTCATAATCTGTCAGTAAGTAAACTTAGTTGTCTTTTTAAGTGTCATAGGTAGACTGCCAGGGTACGTTTGAAGTCTTTTTCAAGAAAAAATAAAAGGCCCTCAAAATTCACAACAAAAATTATTTGTCCATCTATTTTCATAAAGGAGAAGATGGGTACAGAGAAGGTTTTACACTTTTTATTTAAAAGATCTGATATCTTATCATCTTGATCTTTTATCTTTAATGCTAAGTTTTCTTGAAGAATTATCTACTTATGATTAAGTCAGTATCTTGTCTTCCTCTCATATTGTATTCCTTTATCTTCTATTTTGTTTGCTTCCATGCATCAAAGTCACAAAATCACTCTTTTTCTAGAGGAAATGACTGTCAAGAAGCAGATAACCACTTCCAGGAAATGCATGTAGCCACAAGCATTAAATAACTGGGTATTTTCTTCAGACACTTAACAGCGAGACCCACATACCTTGAAGAGCCTGAAGAACCGCCACACTCTTGCTGTGCTGGTATCTGATGGGTACTGTGAGTGACCGAATGTATGGGCTAGAGATTTCATTTTGGCCAATACTATTTTTATAGTATAACTGTCTGTTTTGTGTCATATGTTACAAACAAAACCCATTCCCTACTGTCAAAGAGTCTAGTGGTTATTGTGCCTTTGATCAGCTTATAAATGGAAGAGATGAACCACCTTGTATAAATTCACATGAAACTGGAAAGAGCACTTGATGTCTTGGTGGCTTTTAAAGGGCGAAGTAAAAAGCCGGCTGCCTCCTACAGGCTGGAGGTAAACTGAATGTTTCCTGTGTGTGGAATTTGCATTGCCTGCTGTGCCCCAGCGGAGGACCAGGAAGGTGTGCTCATTATCTCGTATTTATTTTTATAAACCAGGATTTTCATACTGTTCCAACCCTGGGAGCTATCACTGAAAAAATGCTCCTTGTTTTTATACATCTCAAGAAGTTTTCTCAATGTTCTTTTTAGCATCTACAAAAATGGTTATTTCTAGATGTGATTTGCCGTTTCCTCCCTGGGGGCTCAGCTGATGCCCTTTGCCGGTTTCTCTTAAGCACCAATTCACATGTATACAGTGCTGTCCAGTTTGATATTTCATGTGTATAATAATCACATGCTTGGAATTAAACTATTGAAGCTAGCAGATTTGACTGATTGTAGCATTTTTTAAGATTTTTTTAAAGACTTTTTTCATATAATGTATTATTGTGTACTGACTTCTCACAAATTGTTATTAATTTTCAGAAAGATGTTACTGATGAGAAAGCAAAATGCCTTTGTTTTCTTATGCTTTTCCAGTTTTTAAAAAGGAAATTAAGTAAAGAATATTTGCTAAGCACTTTGTTTTTTATGTCTCAGGCTTGTGCTGGGTGTTCTAAAATAAGTAATACGTGTCTTAAACCTGACAGTAGCTCTTGTATATTATCCTGATCTAACAATTTACAACAAAGGCGTTTGGAGAGGGTAGATTTGTTGCCTCAGGTCATTCCAGTGGCTAGAAGTGAGGACCGCCTTGATCAGACTGACAGCTTTCCACCTCCGTCCCCCGCCCCGCGCCCTCCCCGAGGACAGCACTTCTTCTACGGACAGGCTACACGGCTCATTTCCCCATGCTTCTGCTGTTGTTTGGAAATTATGTAATGCATTTGCAATTTTTATCCTTTCAATTCAGTGAATGGTTCTACCATAGCCTAGTGGCACAAGAGAAGCATTGTCAGTTATTTGAGATTCTTGTCTTCAAATTCAACATGAAGTACCAGTCTCAGTGTTTCGTGGAGTCTAACTTCTCAATATCTTTTAAGATGACCGTGTTTCCCTTCCCCATTGCCATGGTCATAAGTCAAATCTTGTCATCTCTGACTGGACTATATCATTAATCTCTTAAATGTTCACCCTTGTTCCTATCTCTCATGGCATCTCCATCCATAAAATTCTTGCAAAGCCTCCTTCAGTGACTTCTCATTATCTTGTAACATAACTCTACACTCTGTTCTTTCTTTGACTGATCCCTTCATCACCCCATCCAACTCCCATATCTTCCAGAACATATTAGACCCCTAATCATCTGAATAACTTGAATTCCTGATGTGTCCAACCTTGGGCCCCATGGTGACACACTCCACCCAGAAGCCTTTTCTCCTCTTACTCTCTGTCACCTACAGAACACCAACTCATCTTTCAAGGCTCAGGCAAAGTTTGTCTGTTCTAGAAAAGCTTTCCTTAATCTCACCTTCTAACCAGCACCTTTCTGTCTTCCTATAAACTAATTGGTGTCAAAGATTATGACTAATTCTACTTTCCAGATCTTCTGAGCTCATAGTGACTGATACACAGAAGTCATCAAGTAAAATGCTAATGAATGAAAACAAATTCATTAACGTGACCTGGGTAGATAGATTACTAGACTCCTTGACTCAATCAGAAGCATTGCAGAACCACCTACAATGCAATTGGTTGTTTGTGTCAACAGTATTTCTAAGAAATCGTTTATTGGGCCAACAGAGAAGTAAGTTAGAAACAGATGTACTTTGGATAAACATCCATAGACATTTTAAACAGGAGTGTGGTTATGGGATCTGATCTTTACACACATACTAAAATGGCTAAGGCTGTGAAAACTTCACCTGTCAACCAAGTGTTAAATGGCAGGTCCCAGAGAATAGACCAGAAGGAGGTGGAGGGAATAAACTGCTGGAGCAACTGTCTCCTTCTTAGAGCTCATGTTGCCCATTAGTTGGAGGAAATTGTCCTAAAATAATTTCAGAAGAATGTCTTAAAAAGAGGAACTCCTGTCCAGATAACCATAATGTTTTACTTAAAGATGAAAACAAAACAAAACTGTGATTTGGTGATACTCATCGCTTTTTACATATGTGTTTATCATCAGTATTTGTGTAATGTAGAACTCTGCGGTTGTGGGAGTCAAGACATAATGTTCTACTCTCTGTTCATTCTTTGAGCAGAGTGAGAAAACTTTTTCTAGACATGAATTATTATAGAAAGGATCTAAAGAACACAGTACTATATGTTTGAAAGCTGTTGGCTTAACAAAATGATCACCCTCCCACTTCATATTCCCTCATTTGGTGCTTTAATAGTTAGTTTAGTCTAATACTACAAAAGGCATGAAAAATACACTATGTTCTAGGTTTCTTTCTTTCTATTTTAAAAATATGTTTAAGTACTGCAGTCTACATGATAAGAGATGATCCAGACTATTTTAACGAGTTATGCATGTGTGTGTGCTAAGTTGCTTCAGTCAGGTCAGACTCTTTGCAACCCATTGACTGTAACCCACCAGGCTCCTCTGTCCATGGGATTCTCCAGACAAGAATACTGGAGTGGGTTGCCATTCCCTTCTCCAGGGGATCTTCCCAACCCAGGGATCGAACCCTCGTCTCTTTGTCTCCTGCATTGGCAGGGAGGTCCTTTACCACTAGCGCCATTAGCAGTTTGCCGAATGACTTGATTGGTATCAGGCAAAAGAATAAGTTTGGCTTTCTGATTTTGTTTCAGTTAGTGTATTGATAATCTACATATCTATAGATATTGATGTATTTTATAACCTAGATACATATTAATAGTTTATAGGCCTAGTCTTAAATCACTTTGTAAAGCTTCAGCTCTTCTGATGTGTAATATTTAAGGTTTCAAAAGATACACTTACCATCTAGCTAATCTTAGAAACTCTACCTTTTCATACCAAATATAATCTGGTATAGGTTTAGGAATATAAACATAAAGTCCTTGTGGAAAAAATAATGAGTGTGAAAAGGGTCCATGCTCCAAATGGAATCATGTTTCTGACATGTCTGTTCTGGGCATCTGAAGTTTGATTCTAATTACGATAGGTTTCACATTTCAGAAACTTACCTATAAGAATATAAATCTTTAATTCTGATCTTTCAAGAGGCCACACCAGGTTGACTGAGAGTGATTAGGTCATAGTATTGTCTGACATATTCAGGTTAACACACAGGCGACTTGCAAAGCTGTATGTAAGAAATTAACAAAACAACTTCAGATACTTTCTCACTAAGGAATTAAAAAAACCAGTCAAAGATGACTACAGAAAGTGTTTCTATAATGGTCTTGTTTAGATTCTCTTCCTCGTTTTTCTTAGTAGTTTCCCCATCAGATACTAATTTTCTCTCTTTAATGAATCTAGATCTTGTACATGTCTGAACCTGAATGAAAGCTTTTGGGGAGGGAAGCTGATGTGGACATTTAATTATATGGAAAATTTAGCCTGTCTCTCTAGAACTGCTCAAAACATACACTTTTAACTCAGCAGGTGATAAATCCACTCCCAGTTGCCTTTTTCCTTCCATGGTTTCTACTGTCCTAACAAGAACCCTAGTTGTCTCTCACTCGGGCTGTTAAAGCTGACACCCAATTTCTTTGCCTCAGGCCTGGCCCCGACTTAAATTCACCATCCACACAGCAATCAGTGAGATCCCTCTCCAATGTAAATCTCACCATGTCACTCTCTGAATAAATAGCATGAAGAAGCCCTCCCTGCCCCCACGCGACGCACATCTCCAGACTCAGATTCTGTCTTTCCGCCCTTTGCTTATATCGACAATGATGGGATTTGTCTCTATATACTGTGATGTTTCCTAAGTATTTTATGCACTCTCTGCCAATCTTATCTTCCTTTACTTGAATAATTCCTATGTATCATGTAATAACAATAATGCAAGCATTCCCTCTTTAAGAAGATTTTGTGAACTACACAATCACATCATCTTAGAGGGAAGACTGCCTTCTGCCTGCCAGCTACTCCAGGTCCATTGAGGCAGGGACTTCTCTTCTTAATAATGGTACTTCTAGCACCTAGCTGACTGACAAAGCTCATGTTCTTCCTCTTTGTCATTTGCTAATTTGCACATTAAACATGCCCAGTACAAGGACAGCTGCAGCTTGACACACAGTATGGAGGAATTGACCCAAGAAAACCCTCTTCATATGCTTCATTTTTCAATGAAATTCATTAGCTGACTAATGAATAATTGCCATGGGTATCCTAGATAAATGCATTGCCTATAGTCTCAAGTTATGCTGTTGCAAAAAGGCAGACACTTAGTGTATGTCAGGATAGCAGATTTAGCACATGAAGACTGTGTGTGTGGCAAAGAATCTGATGTTTCATGCCTTTTCTGATTTTTCATCAAAATTCATGGGTGATTAGTTTCTTGTCTTCAACTTTGTAGTGTGGGAAAAGCTTTTGGTTTTACTTTAGAGAAAAGGAACAGTGAAAGTAGACATTGAGGCCCTGGCAAACTTTCTTATTTTTCCTTCTTTTTCTTTTCACTATGCTGAACAATTTAGAGTTCTTTGCAATAAAAATGCACAGTCATGGGCTGGAGAAGCTTTTTATTTTAAAATGTATGTATTTTTGACCATAAATTCCCTGTAACAGAGATTTAGCACGTACCAGAGGTTTTGAGATATGCCCTGTTTCTATTATTATTTATTTCAGAATACCATTCTAATTTTTAAGAATTTTTCCTTTGGCATAAGTGATTTGGAAAAATATTGCTTAAAATTGACATATTTAGAAATTTTCCCTAGTTTAAAAAATTTTCATTTGTAACAATTTCACTTAGGTGAGAGAACACAATATACTTCCATTTTTTTGACATCTAATGAAACTTTAATGCTCCCTTTGTGGCCTATTTTGGTAAATGTTCCATATACATTTGATAATAATCTATATCCTACAGCATGTGTTTGTACTATTAAGTGTATGTCAGTTTGGTTAATCATTTGTTAATCATTTTGTTAATCTCTTGTGTATTGTTCTTGGCTTTTTGCATTATTGTTCATTCAGTTACTAACATATGTCTGCTATACTCTTCAACTGTCATTTTGTCCTTTATTTCTCCTTTTTAACTCAATTAGTTATTGCATCCAATATTTAATGCTGTTTAATTGGTTATCTAGAAATTTAGGATATTTTATATTCCTTTTGAATTAAATCTCTAATCAGGTGAAATGTCCCTCCTTGTCTTTAATGATAACTGTTACCTTAACCTTTACTTTGTCTGATATCAGGATTATCATATGACTTTTTTGTTTAGTATTTGCGTGTTATACCCTTTTTTTTCCCCCTTTTATTTTTCATCTTTCTGTGTCCTTATATTTAAAGGGTATTTTTTAACTGTAAGAAGCATATCATTTTCTTTCCTGACCTTTGTCTTTTAGTTGTGGTACTTAGTTCATTTTTGTTTATGTGAATTAATAATATATTTATGTCTAAATCTACCATTTTTTCCTTCTATTTGTCTTTACTTCTCTTTGTTCATTCTTTTCTCCTTTTGCCTTATTTTATATTAATAATATTTCTTAAAAATTTCCCCCTTATTACTTTTTTAACATTAACACCTTTTTAAAATTCTTTTATTGGTTCCCCTAGAAATTACAACATGCCATTCTCAAGTTATCTGAATCTACCTTAAAGAAAACATATACAGATTTTCAGACTTTGTACTCTTTGTTTCTACATACCTCACTCCTTATGTAGTTTCATTGACACTTAAAAGTACTTTAATTTTTAAAAATCAGTTAATATTCTTTTAGAGTTACCCCCAAATTTAGCCTTGCCCTCTCTCTGCCCTGATTCTCTCTGGCATCATTTTCCTTCTAGGTTTTTGTGACTATAAAAAGAAAAAAAAACAAAAACCCCTATAGTTTGTTTTCCCTTTTTCTGTTTTTGTTTTTGAAAAAATTTTCTTTTTCCTCTTTAACTCTTTAAATAGATCATGTCTTCTGCTTCTATCATTTGTGTTGTGAAATCAACACATTTAGGGCTTTTCTTGATACACTTTTCTCCAGGATCTTGGTCCCTTACATCTTAGCTGCTTCGATTACTTATAGAGACTTTCATATATGCTTTTGTTACAGCTTTTATATTTATCTAGCTTTCAGACTGCTTTCTATAGGAAGATTATTCCAAGAAACATTTTGTAACTGGAACTGAACATCCAGTAACTCAGTCCTAAATGTATTTAAGTGTCTATTTTCTTGTGTCTGCTTTTGTAATCAAAATAATGAATTTTGTGAACATAGCTATTCAATGCAAAGAGGATCAAATAATGTAGAGAAAAGTAGACAGCTTAACTCAATTTTGGGAAATGAATATTTAAAAAGTCACCGATAAACCATGTATTATTGATGTATTCTGTATATCAGTTTCATAAATGCTTCTGGGTATTTAATTTACATCTTAAGCAAGTGAGACATTGTGCAAATTTATCTAATTCATGATACATAGAGCATTTAAAGCTCCTCTGGAATAGACCAACCCACCCAGAAGGAGCAGAGGGAATTATTTTTATATTGCAGATGTACACCATTCAACATCAAAGTACATGGGGAAATCTCCCAATGAGGGAACTGAAAAAAATGCTTCCCTGGTGGCTCAGTTGGTAAACAATCTGCCTGCAATGCAGGAGACCCAGGTTCCACCCCTGGATCCCTAAGATCCCTTGGAGAAAGAAATAGCAACCCACTCCAGTAATCTTGCCTGGGAAATCTCATGGAAAGAGGAGCCTGGCGGGCTACAGTCCATGGGTTCGCAAAGAGTCTGACAGGACTTAGCAACTACACCACCCCCACATAGATCTGGAATGTAGATGATAACTGGCTACTGGCCTCTTGGAGAGCCATTTCAGTGAAATGATCAGGTGACCTCCAACTGTAGAGTTAAAATTGTATTCAAATTTGAGGATTAGGGGAAGAAAGGGAGTAGAAGTAGTGAGTGACAGTTCAATAGTATTTATTAAGCAGTTGAACTCTTGACGGTGAAAACTAGAATAAACTTGCAGTCTGGGTCTTTATGCATTTATCTGAGCATGCTTTCATATTTGCTGGTGACATTTAGAAGGCTGCTTCTAAAATGCCTTTCTTGGGTCTCTGTAGCACTACTTAAAATGCCACCCTTTCAGCTTATTTTGGAAGCCCTTTACATTTGACAGTTTTTGAAAGAAACATGAACATGAAATAAACTCTTCTAAAAACTAAAACAGTAAAATCAATGACAATAAAATAAAAGTGAAGCTTTTTTTCCTAATCTAATAGCTGCTTATCTCTCTGCAGAGATATATATATATGAAGCAAAATCCATCCACCTCCAAATGTTTCCATACTGAGATGTTTTAATTTTTTCTTTTTATTCAGAGGCATTCATAGGGAAAACAAAGTTAGTGTTGTTTTTCTGCTGAAGAAGTTGGCAATAACACTTGCTGGTCTTTTACACTGGATTCCACCAAAGAACTCATTTTTAATGGTTTTAACTGAAATTTATAAATTATTTGAAGTCTATTCATAATTTACATGTAATGATGATTCTGCACAATTTTTAATAGGTTCCAGGTATCAACCAAAAATGTGTAGTAGTAGAGTGTCTTAAGACACTCATCTCCCCATGTACCTTATTATTATTTTATAACTAATGATTTTAATAAGATTCTTATTAAATACATTACTTATTAAATACAATACTTATTTAAATACATTACCCAACAAAGTATGTTTCCAGCAGTCATTTGGTAATTTTTGAGTTCTTGTTTAGATAAGGTGAACACAAATATGTTTGATATGATAATGTAAGCTTACTAAACTGTTCCTTCCTTACTCCCTAAAATTTAACTAAGTTAACCCAAAAGAAAAACAAACCCTGTGTTTTAGAGACAATATTTCTATATATTTATCTTAGCAAGCTATCAGTCAAACATTATTTACTACTTTTAAAGGTATTTTTGAAGAACTTTGCTTTATATCTTATTTTCTGTAATAGTTTTAGATAATTCTCACATTCATTTGAAGACTAAAATGATCAATAGCAAAACTCTTTTTGTGAAAACAAAATATGAAGAGTTTGATAATTTCTAAAAATTCACTTCATATTTAGAGCTGTATTAACATGTTAAATAAATACTGGAGTGCAAAGTCAAGTGGGCCTTAGGAAGCATCACTACAAGCAAAGTTAGTGGAGGTGATGGAATTCCAGCTGAGCTATTTCATATCCTAAAAGATGATGCTGTGAAAGTGCTGCACTCAATATGCCAGCAAATTTGGAAAGCTCACCAATGGCCACAGGACTGGAAAATATCAGTTTTCATTCCAATCCCAAAGAAAGGCAATGCCAAAGAATGTTCAGACTACCTCACAACTGCACTCATCTTACACGCTAACAAAGTAATGCTGAAAATTCTCCAAGCTAGGCTTCAACAGTATATGAAACAAGAACTTCCAGATGTTCAAGCTGGATTTAGAAAAGGAAGAAGAAGCAGAGATCAAATTGCCAAATCTGTTGTATCATAGAAAAAGCAAGAGAATTCCAGAAAAACATCTATTTTGCTTCATTGACTACCCTAAAGCCTTTGACTGTGTGAATAAGTGAGTGAAAGTTATTCAATTGTGTCTGACTTTACAACCTCATGGACTTTACAGTCCCTGGAATTCTCCAGGCCAGAATACTGGAGTGGGTAGCCTTTCCCTTCTCCAGGGGATCTTCCCAACCCAGGGATTGAACCCAGGTCTCCCACATTGCAGGCAGATTCTTTACCAGTGTGGATCATGACAAACTGTGGGAAATTCTTAAACAGAGGGGAATACCAGACCCACCTTACCTGTCTCCTACAAAACCTGTATGCAGGTCAAGAAGCAACAGTTAGAACTGGACATGGAACAACAGACTGGTTCCAAATTGGGAAAGGAGTACTTCAAGGCTGTATAGTCACCCTGCTTATTTTACTTATATGCAAAGTACATCAGGTGAAATGCTGGGCTGGATGAAGCACACGCTGGAATCAAGATTGCTAGGAGAAATATCAATAACCTCAGATATACAGATGACACCACCCTTATGGCAGAAAGCAAAGAAGAACTAAAGAGGCTCTTTATGAAAGTGAAAGAGGAGAGTGAAAAAGCTGGCTTAAAACTCAGCATTCAAAAAACTAAGAGCATGGCATCCAGTCTGATCACTTCATGGCAAACAGATGGGGAAACAATGGAAACAGTGACAGACTTTATTTTCTTGGGCTCCAAAATCACTGCAGATGGTGACTGCAGCCATGAAATTAAAAGATGCTTGCTCCTTGGAAGAAAAGCCATGAGAAACCTAGACAGCATATTAAAAAGCAGAGATAGTACTTTGCTGACAAAGGTCCATCTAGTCAAAGCTATGGTTTTCTCAGTAGTCATGTATGGATGTGAGAGTTGGACCATAAAGAAAGCTGAGCCCTGAAGAACTGATACTTTTGAGCTGTGGTGTTGGAGAAGATTCTTGGACTGCAAAAGGGACTGGACTGGACTGGAGAAGTCCCTTGGACTGCAAAATCAAAGCAGTCAATCCTAAAGAGAATCAGTCCTTAATATTCATCGGAAGGACTGATGCTGAAGCTGATACTCCAACACTTTGGCCTCCAGATGCAAAGAGCTAATTCATTGGAAAAGACCCTGATGCTGGGAAAGATTGAAGCCAGGAGGAGAATGAGACGTCAGAGGATGAGATGGTTGGATGGCATCACTGAGTTGATGGACATGATTTTAAGCAAGCTCCGGGAGTTAGTGATGGACAGGGAGGCCTGGTGTGCTACAGTCCATGGGGTTGCCAAGAGTTGGACACAACTGAGCGACTGAATTGAACTGAACGTGTTAAAAGCAAAGTTTTAAGAAACAGTGTCTTAAAACACCAAGTAATTCAGGCTTCTGATGGCTCATCAAAGTGTTTTTAAATGGTTCTGTTTTACTGCCCAGAATTAGAGGTTTAATATTATAGGATCATTTACTTATAAAAATGTGACTCATTAGTGACATTCACTAAGAAAAAAATGCTCTATATTTTCAGAACAGTTTAGCTAGTCTACCAACTTTTGCATTTCATATATAAAGAATTTCCTCTATACATGTAATTAGTACCTTTCAATAATGCTTAGTTATTATTATTAGTTCTCCAATTGGGAATTGTCAGAATTAAACTATAGGCATTAGTGATATGGAAGTTTAGAGAGAACATTTGTTTCTAGGAATAGACTGTATGTGTGTATGTGTGTGTGTAAAATAAGGTAGAATTTTGTGCCTGAGACCTTTTGAAAGAAAGCTCTGCACATAGATATTTGACAACATGCATCTAATTTATTATTTATAATTGAATTTGCATTTTCTTGGCAAAAATATATACCTTAGTTGACTGTATGACATGACTTTAAATTTTGAGAGAACAAAGTTAACAGAAACACATATACCAATTTTTAAATTCAGGCAACAAATTTAGTGAGACTAATTAGGAACATATCCTGTCAAATGAAAACTAAAATAAAATACCTTCTATTCAACACCTTGTCAGGCACAGCTGTAGCTCTCTTTAATGCTTGCTTTAGACTTATACCAAAAGCTCTCTAGTGTCTTAGAACAAGATTTGACCACCTACACAAATTATGTCAATTCTATGGTTAATTTTTTTTATGACAGCACAGACCACTAGGCTTTAAAAATAAGCCATGAGTTCTTAAGAGTTTTAAAACTCAATTTCATATCCACCCCACCTATAACTTTATATTTCTAAAACAAATAGCAGATGGTGTGTGGGGAGGGTGGGGTGTAGCGTGTAGGATACATCTGAAATGAAAATTCATGGATTTCTCTGACTTAACTACACATCATTCTTTACCAATATGTACACACAGCTCTGGTTTAAATCCAGAATTTCCTTAAAAATTATCTTTACATTTTGTTTATCAAAGTGTTTATATAATACTTGTCTAAGGTTTAAAAAAAATACCCTCAGGTCACTCTCCTTTCCGTCTATGAACACTTTGTGTTCCCATTTCTTCTGGCCCCATTTTGCCACTTTCACTCCCTTCTCATGAACCTCTTCAGAGGCAATGTGCAGAGTACAGGATTGCTAGGACTCTGCGTGCTGATTCAGTGTCTGCATTTAGTTAGTTTGGGGTGCTTTCAAGAAAAGATAGGGAGGTGATTTTCTCAAGTGCATGTCCCCTGTGAAAGCAAGATGGTAGTGAGGGGATAAAACATGCTGGCATTCTCAGGAGCTGTTGGTGTTGGAAGGTGGATGACTAAGAGATGCTTTGGGCTATAAGATGAGCAGAGCGGTGAGCGTTCCCAACTGCTATGGATTTCTACAAGCCGCCTCTGAACACTGTAAAACAGAAATAAAGATCATCTTTATTGGCCATTTCCTCTATACCATATCCAGTGATAAGGACTTTTATTTATCAATCGGTCGCCAGTGTTCAGTTCAGTTCAGTTGCTCAGTCATGTGTGACTCTTTGCGACCCCATGGTCTGCAGCATGCCAGGCCTTCCTGTCCATCACCAACTCCTAGAGTTTACCCAAACTCATGTCCATCGAGTTGGTGATGCCATCCAACCATCTCATCCTCTGTCATCCCCTTCTCCCACCTTCAATCTTTCCCAGCATCAGTGTCTTTTCCAGTGGGTCAGTTCTTCACATCAGGTGGCCAAAGTATTGACGTTTCAGCTTCAGCATCAGTCCTTCCAATGAATATTCAGGACTGATTTCCTTTAGGATGGACTGGTTGGATCTCCTTGCAGTCCAAGGAACTCTCAAGAGTCTTCTCCAACACCACAGTTCAAAAGCATCAATTCTTCGGTGCTCAGCTTTCTTTATAGTCCAACTCTCACATCCATACATGACTACTGGAAAAACCATAGCCTTGACTAGATGGACTTTTGTTGGCAAAGTAACGTCTCTGCTTTGTAATATGCTGTCTAGGTTGGCCATAACTTGTCTTCCAAGGAGCAAGCGTCATTTAATTTCATGGCTGCAGTCACCATTTGCAGTGATTTTGGAGCCCCAAAAAATAAAGTCAGCCAGTGTTTCCACTGTTTCCCCCTCTACTTCCCGTGAAGCAGTGGGACCAGATGCCATGGTTTTAGTTTTCTGAATGTTGAGTTTTAAGCCAACTTTTTCACTCTCCTTTTCCACTTTCATCAAGAGACTCTTTAGTTCTTCTTCACTTTCTGCCATAAGGGTGGTGTCATCTGCATATCTGAGGTTATTGATATTTCTCCCAGCAATCTTGATTCCCTCTTGTGCTTCCTCCAGCCAAGCGTTTCTCATGATGTACTCTGCATATAAGTTAAATAGACAGGTGACAATATACAGCCTTGATGTACCCCTTTTCCTATTTGGAACCAGTCTGTTGTTCCATGTCCAGTTCTAACTGTTGCTTCCTGACGTGCATACAGGTTTCTCAAGAGGCAGGTCAGGTGGTCTGGTATTCCCATCTCTTTCAGAATTTTCCACAGTTTATTGTGATCCACATAGTCAAAGGCTTTGGCATAGTCAATAAAGCAGAAGTAGATGTTTTTCTGGAACTCTCTTGCTTTTTCGATGATCCAGCAGATGTTGGCAATTTGATCTGTGGTTCCTCTGCCTTTTCTAAAACCAGCTTGAACATCTGGAAGTTTGTGGTTCATGTATTGCTAAAGCCTGGCTTGGAGAATTTTGAGGACTACTTTGCTAGTGTGTAGGATGAGTGCAATTGTGTGGTGGTTTGAGCATTCTTTGGCATTGCCTTTCTTTGGGATTGGAATGAAAACTGACCTTTTCCAGTCCTGTGGTCACTGCTGAGTTTTCCAAATTTGCTGACATATTGAGTGCATCATCTTTTAGGATTTGAAATAGCTCAACTGGAATTCGATCACCTCCACTAGCTTTGTTCACAGTGATGCTTCCTAAGGCCCACTTGGCTTCACATTTCAGGATGTCTGGTTCTAAGTGAGCGATCACACCATAGTGATTATCTGGGTCGTGAAGATCTTTTTTGTATAGTTCTTTTTTTTTTTTGTATAGTTCTTCTTGTCACCTCTTCTTAATATCTTCTGCTTCTATTAGGCCCCTACCATTTCTGTCCTTTAATGAACCCATCTTTGCATGAAATGTTCCCTTGGTATCTCTATCTCTAGCCTTTCCCGTTCTGTTGTTTTCCTCTATTTCTTTGCACTGATCACTGAGGAAGGCTTTCTTATCTCTGCTTTTCTTTGAAACTCTGCATTCAAATGGGTATATCGTTCCTTTTCTCCTTTGCTTTTCGCTTTTTTTCAGCTATTTGTAAGGCCTCCTCAGACAGCCATTTTATTTTTTTCCCTTTCTTTTCCTTGGGGATGGTCTTGATCCCTGTCTCCTGTACAGTGTCATGAATCTCTGCCCATAGTTCATTAGGCACTCTGTCTATCAGATCTAGTCCCTTAAATCTATTTCTCATTTCCACTGTATAATTGTAAGGGATTTGATTTAGGTCATACCTAAATGGTCTAGTGGTTTTTCCCTACTTTCTTCAATTTAAGTCTGAATTTGACAATAAGGAGTCCATGATCTGAGCCACAGACAGCTCCCAGTCTTGTTTTTGCTGACTGTATAGAGCTTCTCCACCTTTGGCTGCAAAGATTATAATCAGTCTGGTTTCGGTGTTGACTGTCTGGTGATGTCCATGTGTAGAGTCTTCTCTTGTGTTGTTGGAAGAGGGTGTTTGCTATGACCAGTACATTCTCTTGGCAGAACTCTATTAGCCTTTTCCCTACTTCATTCTGTACTCCAAGGCCATATTTGCCTGTTACTCCAGGTATTTCTTGACTTCCTACTTTTGCATTCCAGTCCCCTATAATGAAAAGGACATCTTTTTTGGGTGTTAATTCTAGAAGGTCTTGTAGGTCTTCATAGAACCATTCAACTTCAGCTTCTTCAGCATTACTTGTCGGGGCATGGACTTGGATTACCATGATATTGAATGGTTTGCTTTGGGAACAAACAGAGATCATTTTGTCGTTTTTGAGATTGGATCCAAGTACTGCATTTTGGACTTTTTTGTTGACTGGATGTGAGAGTTGAACTATAAAGAAAGCTGAGCACTGAAGAATTGATGCTTTTGAACTGTGGTGTTGGAGAAGACTCTTGAGAGTCCCTTGAGTCCAAGGAGATCCAACCAGTCCTTCCTAAAGGAGATCAGGCCTGGGTGTTCATTGGAAGGACTGATGTTGAAGCTGAAACTTCAATACTTTGGCCACCTGATGCAAAGACCTGACTCATTGGAAAATACTCTGATGCTGGGAAAGATTGAGGGCAGGAGGAGAAGGGGACGACAGAGGATGAGATGGTTGGATGGCATCACCGACTCAATGGACTTGTTTTTGGGTGGACACCAGGAGTTGGTAATGAGCAGGGAGGCCTGGTGTGCTGTGGTTCATGGGGTCGCAAAGAGTCGGACACAACTGAGCGACTGAACTGAACTGAACTGATGATGTCTACACCATTTTTTCTAAGGGATTCTTTCCCACAGTAGTAGATATAATGGTCATCTGAGTGAAATTCACCCATTCCAGTGCATTTTAGTTCGCTGATTCCTAAAATGTTGACATTCACTCTTGTCATCTCCTGTTTGATCACTTCCAATTTGCCTTGATTCATGGACCTAACATTCCAGGTTCCTATGCAATATTGCTCTTTACAGCATTGGACCTTGTTTCCGTCACCAGTCACATCCACAACTGGGTGTTGTTTTTGCAATTGGCTCCATCTCTTCATTTGCCTGTGTAGCAACTTTTAAATTAACTCAACTTGCATCATATGCCCAGGATTACAAAGGCCTGGTCACCTGGATGAAGTCCAAAGGCTGAGCAGGTCCTTCCTTGTAGGTTACACTCTCTTCTTCTTCCTCCTCCTCCAAGGGGGCAGAAAGTATCTTTTCACTGGTATTTATCCAGGCTAAACTGCAATTTTTGCTTCCACAGTTACAAATTTCAAATCATTTTAAAAGTCCATCAAAATAGGATGTTTCTCCAAATGAAATTTGTGATCTATGTTTCACAGGGAAAGAATAGTACCTTCCTGATCCTCAGCGATTACCTATTTTTCACTAGTCTCATCAACGGTTGCAGAGGCTAACCTTGATTACCAATAGCAGAGGCTTATAACCTGGCCAGTGCTGAAAAGTGAGCGCAGTTAGGCCTGTGATAGAATGAAGGTGGAAGCAAGCCTCACAGTTGGCTCTCCAGCCTCTTGTATTGTCCACGTTTTCCCAAACTGATTCTGTCTCCTGAACTCTAGACCCATCCGTGTAATGGCCTACTTGAGGTCTCCACGTGAATATCTTAAAGATAAGAGAAGTTCAAACCCATCTGAAATGGAATCCACTATTTCCTGACCCCCTGTCCCACCACTGGTGATAGATCTTCCCATCTCAAGCTGGTGGCAAATGCACCCTTCTATTCGCTCAAAGTAAAATCCTTGGCTCCTGTTTCTCTTAGGTCCTTTCATCCATCCCATGATGACACCCTATAACCCTGCCTTCCGATAGGGTTGGAATGCATCAGATCGGACCTCTCCCCACCATTGCTGCTGCTACCTCCCTGCTCTGATGTGCCTCCACTTCAGCAGAGCCAAAACGATCCTCTTAAAAAGCTAGATTATCTCATCCTTCCCTTCTCTCTTGATGCAGAGTCAATGCCAGTGTTCCCATCGTGGCTTCGGGGTCACATAAAATCAGCCCTGAGCCCTGTGGCCTCATCTCCTCCTGCCCTTCCTTCCCTTGCTTCCCAGGTTCAGCAACGGTGGCTGCCTGGCTCCTCTTTCAAGGAACTGCTGAAGGCATTGCTGGAGCTGCTTCTCTGCCCTGGCACTTCTTCCCCAAACAACCACAGGTGACTCTCTCCCGCCTCCCACCCCCATCAAGTGTCCGGTTTTTAACTCTCCCCTGCACGGTGAAGCCTGCTGTCCTGCCCTGGCCGCCCTGTTAACGCTGCCTTCTGACCTGTCTTCCCCTCCCTTCACTGGTCGGATCAGCCTTATCCTGCTCTGATGTTTTCTCTGTGCTACCACACTTGTAACATTTTAACCTACTCCGTGTTTTTAAATTGTGTTTTCTTGGTTATTGTTCATTGTGTCTTTGCCACACTCCAGGATGTAAGATTTGTGGGGTCATGGATCTTTGTGACATTCACAGGTGTAATCCAGATGGTTAGGAAAATGCCACCAAATGAGTGAAAGAATATTAGAACGGTTTTTATTTTGGGCATTGGCAACAGAATCCCACAGTCAAGACTTTTCCGAAAGCAATGTCAGTGATAACTTGAGACCATTTAGTGGATGTGGTTAAAAATAGTCAATAGAAGGCTTTTCTAGTTTGCTTTAGGCAGCCTCAGGGGTAGGAAAGCAGGCTGAATTCCACATAATTTCCTCCCTAGAAAACATGGTCTCAGGCTACCTGCCAGGATGGGTTTCCTTGGAGGCTCATTGAAAATGTCACTGTCTCTAAAAACGCTTGCTTCCCTTCCGTCGTCTATAAGATTGAATTGTTCCCGTTTGTGAAGCAAGTACTGCCGGGGGAATAGCAGTGAACAAAGAAGACAGGATCCCTGCTTCCCTCATCTCACATTGCCGTGGGAAGAGACCCCCAAGTGACAGAGAAGTAGGCGATTAAAAACAGATAACCCAAAAGTTAAATAGTTAAGAATGGGAGGAGAGTAAGTGGTCCCCAGGAGTCAAGGGGCTGACAGTTTTACTTGGGGGGAGATGTTAGGGACATCCCAGTGAGCAGAGCACATCTGAAAAAGAGCTTGATTGGTAGAAATTTCGGGTATTTGAGGAAGAGGAACACCGGTGAAAAGGCATGAGGTAGGGTGGGATCCAGTGCCGTGGAGGTCATGTCGGCTGGAGGTGAGTGAAGACATGAAGTCCGTGAGACAGTAGCAGAAGTGATCAGGGTCTGTTGTGTGTGTCTTGCTGGATGAGGAACATCTTAAAATAGGATAAAGTCTTATACAAAACTGAGCATTCAGTATATACCAGTTTCTCAACAAATGCTGTTCAATATTGACTAAAACTTTCCTTCCATGCTTTTCTTGGATGAAAATTTAAAAGTCAAGACATCATTTGAAATAAATAAGCTTTTAATGGGCATGTATCTCTTCAGCTATTAAAATATTCTCCTTAAAATCACGCTTTCTCTTTCACATTTATACCAAAAATGCAAAAGGAACTAACATGCCTTCAGTTAAATAGAACTAGTAAATTTTTTAGCTTTCTGAAGTCAGTTTCTGGATAGTGTCATTTTGAATAATGTCTGTAACTATTTTTTCATAGAGCTAGGAATTTGATAATAATTTTATTTTAAGGAAAACACATTTCATTTTATGAAAATTCTTTTGACCCCAAAATCAATGAATGCCAGAACTGTCTCCTAACAAAAATAGTATGAAATTTATCTTGTAATTAAAATAATTTGCATAGTTTTGCTTGCTTTTATCTTATTACTACTAATTTATAACTGTCTTTTTAAAAGTGGCTTTTATACAAGTATGCTAGTAACCAACAATACTCGCTAAAAATAAATCTGAAGGCTGTGCTTTGCTAGAAGTTTGCAATTGATAAGTTCAGCTGTCTGGAGATATTATTTAAATTTATTTTTATTTCAGCAACATAAAGCGCTTTTATAGAGAAAAAAGTATCTTCTTCATTAAAGCATTTAAATTATTTTCAAACAGGAAAAAAACACACTTGGTGTTATTTTTGCTATTTGGTGCCCCAGAAAATGATCATTAGATGGCAAGATGGTCAATCTGAGAAAATAAGTGGGTGGAACCTCATGTGTCAAGACTCTAGATTCGTTTATTCACATTTTATAAATGCCTTATTCTAAGAGTTCTTTCTGTCAGCTAGCAATCTTTTAGTCTTAGGAAACTCTTGGGTGAAATCCACCAGACTGAGTTTAGAAAGGGATATGATTGCATTCATATTTTCATACAAATCAATTTTTAAATGACTCTATTTTTCAGGTCCATTTGTGCTCTCAGACTCATAAATAGTTCTGATGGTTATTTGTAATATAGGCCCATAATTTGTATTCTTTGGTTCATGATTTTTATTTGTGAAAAACTTAGAGTGATATTCTATGTGCATCCAATACATTTACAGCTTGATGAAAGTATTTGTCCTTTTGAGAAGCTAAGAATGGACCACTTAATAGCAATAATTAGGAATAACAACTTCTTGTTTCCCAAATCAGACAGAATTAAGGACCAAACCTGAACATGACTATAGTCAATTTTCTGTTTATATAACCTTAAAGATCTTAAACTCCTAAAGTCTAGACCCGGTTGTTTTTGGTTTTCCTGTTTAACTCCCACATTCACTCTTCACACTGTGTGTTTCTGGAAGACATTTTTCCAGGAAGTATAAGTGTTACTATTAATTCAAAATATGCTGAAACAATGGAAAAATCCAGAAGGCTGTACATTGAAAGCAATTTACTATAGGTTGAGCTAAGTGACTCATATGAAATATAGAATAGAAAGCATTGTTCTCAATAAAGATACTGTTTCATGACATTTTTAAAGAAAGTATTCAATAATTGCTTACTGGCTTATTGGAAAGCATAGGTAGTATGAAAATGTTCTTATAAATAAGTCATTCTCAAAGGTATAATCTAACTCCAGAAAAAGTTGAGATTCCAAAACAGAAGAAGGACTAGTTTACATAAGGTAAATATTAAAGTATTTTGTAAAGTAAGGAACTGACTGACCACATTTGAAATAATTTGATGTAAGTTGAGGAACCTTGAAAACTAACAACAACAAAAAAGATTGACAATTATACATAAAACAGAAACTTGCTGCACATTTTTGAATAGGGAAATGATGAATGGATGGTGGTAAAGCATATTAATTGATGACTGTTTGTGAGTATATCAGAAAAAAGAATGACTCAAAGCAAGGAAACAGAACAGGACTGAAGAATTACAAATTATAATGGCAGCACTGGAAATTGCAAGGAAATGTTGAAGAAAAAAACTTGGCAGAAAATAATACAGGCAACCAAAGAGAGAGATTTAATCAAAATACACTTTAATTTTTCTACCTTGGAATAATGGAAGTCAATTTGCAGGAGATGGTAAAAGTTCAATTTTGACAATTTTGAGTCTGACAAAACATCAAACTTGGCACACTCTATAGGAATTTTTTTTTCATTTATTTTTATTAGTTGGAGGCTAATTACTTTACAATATTGTAGTGGTTTTTGCCATACATTGACATGAATTTAGATGTTTAGGATGAAGGTTTAAATGCGCGCATATATGCTCAGTTGCATCCGACTCTTTGCGACCCCGTGGACTGTAGCCCTCCAGGCTCCTCTGTCCATGGCATTCCCCCGGCAAGAACACTGGAGCGGGTTGCCGTTTCCTCCTCCAGGGGATCTTCCTGACCCAGGGATGGAACCCGAGTCTCCTGCATCTCCTGCACTGGCAGGCGGATTCTTTACCACAGAGCTGCCAGGGAAGCCCGAAAGTTTAAATAGGAATGCCATTTATATGGGGTTTCCCAGATGGTGCTAGTCTACAGAGCCTGGCTGCCAATGCAGGAGACATAAGAGATGTGGGTAAGAGACATGAATTCGATCCCTGGGTGGGGAAGAGCCCTTGGAGACGGGCATGGCAACCCACTCCAGTATTCTTGCCTGGAAAAGCCCATGGACAGAGGGGCCTGGTGGGCTACTGTCCATAGAGTGGCACAGAGTCGAACATGACTGAGGAGACAGCACGCACGCCATTAATATTATTATAATGAATGAAACCATTTTAATCTAAATTAGACTAGTTTTCAAATTGGAATTAAAATACTATTTTAAAGATAGTTTAAGGTTACTTTTTATGCAAAATTAAGTGTCTGTGCTCTGCATACCTACTATTCTTAAACATGCAAACAGGCCAAAAATCTTTAACTATAGCTCAGATGGTGAGGAATCTGCCTGCAATGCAGGAGAACCAGGTTCGATCCCTGGGTCAGGAAGATACCCTGGAGAAGGAAATGGCCACCCACTCTAGTATTCTTGCCCGGAGAATTCCATGGACAGAGGAGCCTGGCTGGCTATAGCCCATGGGGTAGCAAAGAGGTGGATGCGACTGAACTCCACATGCACACACAGATAGAAGACATTGTCTAACCTGGGTCTTTGTATCCTATTCTTCTCCTAGTCTCTCAGAGATAAAATGAATGAGTTTAGATATCCCATGAGTAAAGTTAAAAGCACATACTGACTTGCCATAAACATTTGTTTCCTGCAGAAAGCTATTAAGATTGTTAAATCTTTAAAAAAAAAAAAAGTGGTTGTAGGGCGGGGTGGGGGGGAACTTCCCTGGCAGTCCAGTGGTTAAGACTTTGCCTTCCAATGCAGAGATGTAGGTTCAATCCCTGGTCAGGGAGCTAAGATCCTGCATGCCTCCTGGCCAAAAAACAAAACACCAAAAAAAAAAAAAAACCCAGAAGCAACATTATAACAAATTCAGTAAGGACTTTAAGAGTGATCCATGTCAAAAAAAAATCTTTTTTAAAGGAAAGACGGTTAAATATTCAATAAATAGTCAATGAAAGGAAATTTCTCCACACGTGGGTAACACAACAGCAAAGACAAAGGATAATGGAGCTTTACTTTTAAAAAGAGCATGAACTGTTTAGATAGCTTGATTTCTCAATGTTTTTATGTTTTTCTGAAGCAGCATACTTTTCTTAAAGAGGTGATGTTTTTCAGTAAAAAACCATTTCATCACTGGGCTAAAAGCTTCAAGAGGAGAGTCGCCTGTCAGTTTCACTCATCATTACATTGCCTGAACTTAACGTGGTTCTGACACTTAGTAGATGTGGCTTATAACTTAGCTCTGATCCTGCAATTTCTGTGGCCTTAGGCCAATCAGTTCGTGTCTCCATGGCTGAGTTTCTTCGGGTTATAAAATATAGATAATAACATAGAAGTTCTTGAGTAACCATTGACTTAATAGATGGGACATCTCTTCAAAATTGAAGCTCCTGTATATATGTAAATCCCAGTATTATTTCATTATATTTCTGAGACCAGTGACCAGTTAATGATAAGCTTCCATTACATAAAGGAATACTAGACAGAAACAACAGTAAGTTTTCCTGGTATCAGCTACTTAAATTGGAGCATTAACTCTTTGAGTTAGTTGCATACAGGTAATATTTTCATGTCCAGAGATTTTCTTTATATGTTTTTAACATACAGGATAGAATATTTCTTATCTGTTATTAATATAAATGTGTCATTTATGGAACTAAGGTAAATCCTCCAAAATCTCTTGCTACTTCAGATTAGATGGAAAACCTTAATGAAAAAGAGTACATGTAAATATACATACACACATATGCACAGGCACACACAAATACTCATGGAAAAAACCTCTCCCCTTATAAAAGGTATGGGCAGTACAGCATTTGAAAATTAAGTGACCTACTCAAAATTAGGCAATTAATTTGTTCCAATTGTAACAGGTAATTTGAGTCTTTTAAAATAATTTTTAAAAAAATTATTTATTTTTAATTGAGGGATAATTGCTTTAAATATTGTGTGGGTTTCTGCCATACATCAACATGAGTCAGCCGTAGGTATACATATGTCCCATCCCCCTTGAGCCTTCCTCCCTTGAGTCTTTTTTAAGACAGGTATTTGTTGGACACATGATCGATGCCAGGTTTTTCCAGCTATGTAGTCTCCTTTAATTGAGGTGACCCTGTATCCAAGTTTTTCAGGATAGTCTCAATGTTCCAGAAGAATCTCAATTATTGCTTGTTGTCTAGGTTTAATTATCAAGAGCACCCTCTCTTATTCTCAAAAGTATTCTGAATTGGGAGGTATATTTTATTGTCACATTTCGTACTTGCAAAAAGACCTCAGAAGTGGGTGTTTTGTAAAAGGGCAAGGAGCTGGTTTAAACCCATACCCCTAGGAAGTGGCTGGCCTAGAGTTTTAAGCCGGGTCTGTTAGCTCCCACCTCTGCTATGCTTTTCATTTCTGATTTCTAGTCCAGTCCCACAGATACTCAGCGTTATCTTGTGTTATATCTGAAAAAAGAAAAAAAAGCTAAGGCAGTTTGAAGTGCATGTTCTGTGGTTTGCAGAGGTTATGGAGGAGGCCAAGTGAAATATCAAAGTCTAGCTTCCATGCCTACGATCTGTACACTCTGCCGGGGTCTCCATGTGTTTTGTTTGTCTGTTGTGTTTTGTTTGTCTGTTGATTCTCGTGCCTTTATTTTTGTATGCAGGTCTGTGCCATGTGTAGATAAAGTCTCAGCTCCTTTTCTCTGGGTTCTGACTTCAGTTTCTTATTGTTATGAAAAAAAGATAAACATTTAATTTTATTAATTGTAGTGTAATGACAGGCTTACAATGGCAATTAATAGAAAAAAATAATATTTTTAAAGAATATATATTTCATCTTCATGGCAGTTATGGGTTAAAACTCCTTTTCCTGCTTTAGTAGCTAAGAGAGATTAATGTAATGGTCATGATTTTTGTGTAATCAACAAATAGGTACTGAGCATGTTCTCTATGCCAGGTACTGTCCTAGGTGCTGAAGCTACGGCAGGGAACAGAGCAGGCAAGAAGTTCTTGTGGATCTTTCATGCTAAAAGCATATGAATATTGAATTTAAATAGTATACTAGAGATATACTAGAAGGCAATAATTACTATGGAAAAAATACTGAGGAATGGGGAGATTGGAGTTTTAGATAAGATTTTAAAAGATGGGGACTACTCTAAAAATAACACTTTGAGCAGAGATGAGGTAAAGGGAAAATCCATGCAGATATCTTCCAGGCCTTGTGCTAAGCACAATATTACATTGAATAAAAAACTGTTGTGCTTTATCCTTGTGCAGAGTGACGTAGCTTAAGAGTCAAATATATGCTTGAGACCACGTTCTGAGTGAAATGACCTTGTCAGGAAGATCAGGGAAGGTTGTCTCAGGAAGTAACTGTTAAGTGGAACGATCATAGGTGTGTAGGAGTTACATAGGTGAAAATGAAGGTGCAGTGTGTGTGTGTGTGTGTGTGTGTGTGTGTGTTTGGGAGTGCATTCCAGACCCTGGGGCAGTGCAGTGTATATTCACGTCCTGTGTCAGGGAGGAACTCCAGGAGCCCAATGTCAGCTGCCACAAGTGATAAAGATCTAGCTAAGCAGAGACCAGAGAATGAAGAGTTTCGAAAGCCAGGCTAAGAGTTTGTCCTTATTCAAAAATTAAGAACATTATATGCTATTCTAAGACGTAAGTCATTTATGAATTATAAAGCAGAGAAAAGACATAAAATTTATATCCAAACAAAGCGTTCTGATTAAGATGGTCCAGTGGGATGCAGCAAGACCCATTAAGGATACTTTCAGTATCTAAAAGAGAGACGGTGGCAGCAAAGACTGTCAGGATTGAGAACCTTGGTAGAAGAAGACAGAGGCAAAGAAATAGAGGAGGAGATGCCAGAAAGGCAGGGTGAAAACTAAGCAGCCAGACAACTGTTGGATCATGAAATCCAAGTAAAAGCAGTGTCAAGAACGAGGGAGGGGTGACTGGTGGTCAGTTGAGGGGAGATGTGAATCCTGTATGTGGTGAAGATGGGAAGCCGTGGGAAGTGGCTTCAAGATAGTGATGGACTGGGAAGCCTAGCTGGAGGGATGGCTTGCCGAGCAGATGGAAATGACAAAAAGAGGCCAATATGTCAGCAGCGGCTAGAAACCATTTCTCTACAAGAGGGAGGAGGAATCCAGGACAGCAGCCACATGGTGTCTGTCAGAATATGTGGAAATAAGGGAGAGCTTTCTGAAATTTTATTTTCAAACTAAAAAAGAGATTTAAGGATCTTTGGAAGCCAGTGGGAAAGTCCAGTGTAGAAGAAGTTGAATATGCATGAAAAACAAAAACATATTGATTGTATAAGAATCTGTAGATTTCAGGGTGGGGGGAGAAATTAGCTTGAAATATGTACAGAGATCATCTCACTTGTCAATAGAGAAGGGATTTTCATTTATAAAATAGGAGAAAATTAAGAGTCAAGAGTGAAGATGTTGGCAAATGGGCGTGATTGCCATCAGGAAGAAGAGATTTTTCTAATCCAGTGGTTTCTGTGGTCCCTAGAATGGAATGGCCATACAATTTGTCATCCAAACTGGGACACTTTAAGGAATGAATGTAGGTATTGTTAATAATTAAGCTGGGATATTTTTGGGTACTAGAACTACTGGTCACTGTCTTATTTTCCCCCAGGAACTGCCCCAATACAGAGATTTGAGGTTTGATATTTGTTTGCTATGCAAAGGAAATACAACTAAAAGAGTGGGTAACTGAGGCAGCTAATGAAGTCTGGAAGAGAAAGGACACTGATAAAGCATGCAGTGACAAGCCAGGTATCACTTTGAACAGCTGGGTCCTCCTCCTGCTGGAGAAACATTAGGAGCCAGGGTAGATCACACCTCCGCAGAGTCGTCTCACCATAGGAGAGACACCAGGATGTCTATACTCGGTTCCTGTCAATTATTAGATAAGGATGGTCCTCAGATGGACATTAATTTCCCTTATGCTCACATAACTGACAGACAAATGCTTGTGGGACTGAAGACACCTTTTGGGGAAAAATGCAGATGGCTACAGATTGGAAGTTGAGCTATCATGTGACTAAGAGCAAATGCCCTACAAAGAGAGCACCAATAGTGCCCACGACACCGAGTTAAGTGCTAGACCCAGGGGGCTCCTGAGAGCTAGGAGATGGATGGGAAGTTGGAAGGAGCATAGAGAAAATAGAAGCAATGATACAAGAAACATGCCTACTGTTGTTTTGAATACTGTAGGTCTCTGCACCACAACTAGGAAACTTCTAGCAGTGGTTGAGATGGTGGTGATAGTGGTTTTTATTTTCACCCTTATCTGCATTTGGCAGGTAGAACTGACACCATGAAGAAGTAAATGTGTAATAAGTCACTAGGACCATGAATTGCTCTGTTGCTGTGAGAAGTATATATGAAATTATATTATCTGGAATTATTTTAAATATTCTTAGACACACCATGTAGAAATTTTTTTGTGATTATACACTGATGTTAATAGAAGAAATGAGTGGATAGTCGGTAACAAGAAGGCCATATATCACTAGGGGGTGGGTTGTCTAATCAACTATTAGACACAGATCCACAGCAAACCAGACCACATTGGTTTAGCATTTTCCCCATGGATCACAATACTCTGGCAAATGAGTTATTTAATTAAAAAGACCAGAAATTGCCCTATATCTTATATTTCTCATAGATTCATAACCAAAAGTTTATAATATTGAATGACTACAGACAAGGTAACTTTGTTCTTTGCTGTGTTTCTTTTCCCATTAAATATAATGAACTTCTTTTTTTTTTTTTTCATTTGCAACTTTAGAAGGTTATTGCCTCTTCTCTTACATTGTAGATTTCCTGATATGAGGAGACTAACTGCCTTGGTAGCAGTTTGTTTTTCTATCTGCTGGATTGCTTTTTAGAAGCCTAGTATTGCTTCCTGTTTTCTTTGAAAGTATGTGTTACAGATTGCAAGCAAGTTATCTGTCAATGATACTGATGGCATAATGTCATTCAGTAATGTTTTCATTTCCTTATGTAAAATGTAGTATAGAATTTCTGCCATTAATCCATTTTCTATTTGAGCATTTCTCCCTCTTGAGTACTAAGAATTGGGAATTAATGGGGAGATGTTTTTTCTTACAGAAGGTTAATGTAACAGTTTTCCAGTTTTGTTCTTATGCCTCCTTACTCCTCAGCATTATACATTATAATAAAGTTTTGGACTTTCATTCTATGTTGACTGCATAAGGAGAAATGCAACAATTTGCACAGCATATAACATTATATTGGAGAACCACACAAACCTTTATATATGAAAGCATTTCTTGAATATGATTAGAATGTATTAGAATGTAGATGAGAGTGTAATGTAGATAATTAATAATACAGAATGTATATCAAAAATATCCAGTTACAGACAGATGTTATTGTTATGTATAGAGTGGTTATTATTGGGTGGAATTGTTAGGAAATATGTTTTGTTCTTTTGAATTTTTTTTCTTTCTACCAAATTTAAAAATTGAGGAAAAGGCCAGGCCTCGACAGAGAAAGAAGAGCTCGAGTGATAAACTTACCAGTCGGGCAGGCAGCACTTAGAATCTCAGGATGCACAAGTGGGTCGTGATTTTCAACCTCATTTCTGCTTTAAAGTCATTTCTGTATTTTAAAGTAATTACTCAAAATCTAGTGAAACCAAGACACAACTGTTTGAATGAAAGCAACGAATGACTATTAAAGACAATCACTTCACAGTTTTGCTAATGTATTAGGACTCCTTTGTCAGTAACCATTCCTTGCTTTATATATAAAAATGGATACTTTATTACCAACATTCATTCTCCCAATATGAGTGGATCTTACAAAGTGACAGAACATGTGCAACTATGAAGTTTAAGTATCTAGGGCTTGTAAAATGTGTATTAGAGTTTACTTTCCCATTATAGAGTAATGTTACATTTTGTAGGACTTTAACATACTGACCAACCCGGATAGCATATTAAAAAGCAGAGACATTACTTTGCCAACAAAGGTCTGCTTGTCAAGGCTATGGTTTTTCCAGTGCTCATGTATGGATGTGAGAGTTGGACTGTGAAGAAAGCTGAGCGCCGAAAAATTGATGCTTTTGAACTGTGGTGTTGGAGAAGACTCTTGAGAGTCCCTTGGACTGCAAGGAGATCCAACCAGTCCATCCTAAAGGAGCTCAGTCCTGGGTGTTCATTGGAAGGACTGATGCTGAAGCTGAAACTCCAATACTTTGGCCACCTCATGGGAAAAGTTGACTCATTGGAAAAGACCCTGATGATGGGAGGGATTGGGGGCAGGAGGAGAAGGGGATGACAGAGGATGAGATGGCTGGATGGCATCACCGACTCGATGGACATGAGTCTGAGTAAACTCTGCAAGTTGGTGATAGACAGGGAGGCCTGGCATGCTGTGATTCATGGGGCCACAAAGAGTCGGACACGACTGAGCGACTGAACTGAACTGAACTGAACTGAACATACTAAATTATTTCTTGTGCTTTCAAATGTAGCAGCAAGTATTTGCAAAGCAAAAACATTTATTTTTTGTTGTTTAGTCGCTAAGTTGTGTCTGATCCTTTTGCGACCCCATGGAGTATAGCCTACCAGGCTCCTCTGTCCATGGGATTTCCCAGGCAAGAATACTGGAGTGGGTTGCCATTTCCTCCTCTGGGGGATCTTCTTGACCAAGGGATCAAATCCACATCTCCTGCATTGGCAGGTGGATTCTTTAGCACTGAGCTAGGTTTAAGCACTATAACACAGTTTCAAACTCTACTCTTTAAAAGGCCTCTAAAGTTCAAAACATTACACTCTGCTATAATGTTACATACTTCCTGCCTAGAGTCTGGTAGGTGAACCAGTGGCAACAATGGACCACCTTGCCTTATCAGTACCCCTCATCCTCCCAAAAACCTCCTGGAAAAAGGAGCCTCAAGGAACCATGGGTGCTCCTTGATGAGCAATCAGAGGTAGACTGGAAGGGAAGCTCAGTGTTCTATCCTCCAGAGGCAATTTCTCCCTGCGTCCCCCTGAGTGTGGGGATGGTTCTATGAAACACCTTCTCGTCACATGATACTCAGTCATAACTGGGCTAAAAATACTCTCTTTCTCCTTGTGTCCTGAATACATTGTTAGGATCCACTGAGCATCAGAGGAAGAAAATAAAACCCACTGAATTTTTTTTAAAGATTTTAAGAAACATTTTAGAAGCAAAACGAGACCTTAGAGACCATTCAGCCATTGGAACCTTTAACAGTGAAGGAAGGTTGAGAGACTTGTCCTGAGACTTTAAAGCTATTGTGGTGGAACTCATTTAGCAGCCAAGTTGCTGGCTCCCTACTCAAGGCTTTTTGCCACTGAATCTTAAAAAGCTCTGTCTTGCCTACCATCGAATAATTTAGAACATATGCTTAAAATTCATTGTCCTAGATAGTAAATATATCTGTACCATTTTTTTGTAAACAGTGCAGTATTTATGGCTGCAATAATAATAGCCATAACTTTTTATTTATGGCTTTTTATTTTGATGTGTTTCTTTGTTTTTTTAAGCTATTAGAAGAAGAGTTCTACAGAGTGAGACTGAGTAAGAGCTAAATCTTATGCTTACTTCTGTTTCTTGAAGTATGAGCCACATTGATTAGATTGGTGGCTGTAGGCATTGGGCAGTGCTATCTTTGTGGAAGGACCCTATTGCTAAATTTGTTAATGTCTCCAACTAATGTTATAGTTTTACTTTCCAGGAGTTTTGTGAGAACTATTGTGCTATTATGGAAAACTAGGATCCAGTCAAATGCCTGTGCAGTCTTTTCTTTGTGTTTATATAATAAATAGTGCAGTTTTTAATGTGAAGTTATCACCTTTATGGATGTGGATTTGATTTTTATATTTTGTATTTTGACTAGGAATATATATTAAGTATCTTTTTTTTGCCCAATAAAAGTATATTACTTCCAAATACATATGTGTTAGGATATTGGATAGAAACTTATCTTTTAAGCAACTTCTTTTTGTTATTTTCCTTATTGACTGTGAACTCTAGGTTTTTACTTGGCAGTCACAAGCATAAGCTTCTATGTGTATAAAAGATAATACCCATTCAAAAAATGTTAATTGAGGATCAACTATGTATGAGCCTACACTTCAAGGAGAATTTGTTGTTGTTGTGTAATTGCTAAGTTATATCCGACTCTTTGCTACCCCATGGACTATAGCCCACTAGGCTCCTCTGTTCATGGGATTTCCCTGGCAAGAATATTGGAGTGGGTTGCCATTTCCTTCTCCTGGGGATCAAACTCGTGTCTCCTGCATTGACAGCAGGAAGATTCTTTACTGCTAAGCCCCCAGGGAAGCCCCAAGGAGAAGAATACAGGTAAGCAATAGATAGTACTGAGGAGTAAACTTTGTATTGTGTTGAAAGTCACGTGGAAATAAGAAAAAGAAGAGCAGGGTAATAGGACTCTGGAGTCTACAGCTACGAATAGGGGAAAGCAGGATACAATTTGTAAATTGGAGAGTCAGGATTAAAAAATTAAGTGAAAACTTGAAGGACGTGAGGAAGTTGGGTCCCCAGATATCCGAGGAAAGAATATTTGCAGGAGAAAGTGTAGCTTGTAGCAATGCCCAAGGCTGGGTGTTTCTCACAGCAAGAAGGAAGATGCTGCTGAGAGAGGGAGGGGTTGGAGAGATAATGAGGGAGAACCTCAGCGGCTGGCAAGCCCTTTTGTAAGGCTTTTAGCTTTGTTCCAAGGGAAATAAGCTGCACCCCCTGCAAGGCCTGCCTGTTTTTCTATTCTCATCTGACCCCCCTCCCCAAGCTCTCTCTCAGTGGTACAGTCATGCATATGTATTACTCGTTAACAAATCACATATAAAATATACTGCATAGTACATTTCAATATGCTTTTTTCAATATTAGAATTCCAAATGTATTGGTGTTACTATCTGGCCTCATAGACGTTCTGTTAGTTTAGCTACTGTATGTCCAGACATAGATTGGACGTTTAGTAACTCATGTCTTTATAAAGGTCAGCTCCCTCTTACTCATCTTCATTTTTCAAAATGAGTAACCAGCTATTAGATGAATGTTGCATGTTTTCTCTTAATTTAGGTTTTAACTCATGTAAATATAATAAGGCTGCCAGCTCAGATTCTAGGACTCTTTGGTAAAAATGCAATCTTCTGGCTAGACTCCTCCACAAGCTTCCCTTTTGCTTGTTCTATAGCGTTGCAGCACCTGCTCAGTTTTTAAATGGGTAGGCCTCCCAATTAGTTAGCTACATCTTTATAGTTTACAAATCAAATATATGGTTGAAATGGGAGTCATGATAATGCTGAAAAAAGAGGCAGAAAACCCCGACCAACAGACGATGACTTTGCTTTCATTGAACGCTTGGGATCAAACATAAATGGAGCCCGAGCCCCTCGGGGACATTTGCTTCCTGGTTGCGAGATGGTCAAGGTCACTTCTGTACATATTTCCCCTGGATTTTCCTCATTCAATTCTGTTTGTGAAATGCTTCAGATCTTGTGGTTTCTTAAGTGAAGGAAAATAATCTTAGGCATAAGTATCATGTTTGTGTAACTAAATGACAGCAAATATAGGTCTCATTTAGAGTCTCATTGTGCAGGTAAATCACTGAAGTTACTGTAAACTCTTCTCCCAGAATAATATTATCTAAAAATGATAATAGGATTTTTTAAAAATATATATTATTCTTACCAGTAGAGAGAAATCTTTACATGTTATACATTATCCATAATTTAATTACATAAATTATCACATGGGGTTTGGTCACATTTAAGAGCTCAAAGGGGGGAAAAAAAAAAAAGTGTGTGTGGAAAAAAAAAAAAAGAGCTCAAAGGAAATAGTAAAAATTACCAGACCATTGGAATATGTTACTCACTGTCACTTATTAAACAATTTTAAATGTCTTTCATTCCAATTCCCTTCACTCACTTCCAGGTTCAGTCTTAACACGAGCATTGACAGATGATCTTGAATAAAAATAATCCTTTCAGTTATCTAAATTTGATCCCATATACTTGTCAAAACTGCAGGAAGTGTCAGTGGTATTTATCAAAAATACAGAACATTGTTCTCCATGTTTTAAGGCCAAACAATGTATTTGTTTAGTAAGCAGAGTCTTTAAGGATTATCTACCTTAGACTTTCCAATGATGAGAGAAAAACGTCAAGCTAGTGAGCTCATAGAGCAGCTTTCAGGGTAATAAAGCCAGTTGTGTATGCCCACACAACCCCCCAAGCCAGTTTTTAAGAATTAGATTCTGCTTTATTAGAAACAAAAACCAAAATCAAACACTAGGTAAGTTTGAGAACTGCTACTTACTGAGAAAAAGCAGAAATGCCACTTTTCTACTGCTCCTTTCTTCGGGGTTCTTTCCATTATATCTCAGCAGTGACCAGTCCTGGCCAAAGACAGAAATGACTGTTTCCCTTTACATTGTGAAATATGCTTCTGAGGTTTCCTTGAATTAAACTGCATCTTTTGATGCTATTGCTGTGACTCTAATTTTTTTCCAATATAATTTGAATGGACAACATGTTGAAATTGATGTTGACTTATCCTTCCAGTATATAGGCAATCAAAACAAGAAAAAAACACACCACCAAATAGAGACAGAAGATAAGTCCTAGGAGTTTTCCATGCTTGTTGTGTGCATGAACCAAGCTTTATGAAATCCCGGATGTGTAAAGATATGTAAATCCTAGTCCCTGATACCAGACGTTGTCAGCTCACTGCAAACCACAACACAGGCATGCTGTACCAAAGTGTAGAGTATACACTAGAGATTACAAAAATCTAATGTTTTGTGTAATATATCTGCCTTTCCAGTTCTCCATGAGCATTCTTCTATTGCTTTGGCAGCAATTCTTACTTTAACTTCACAGCCACTTGAGATGACTGGCAGCAACTGAAAATGAGCTTTGTCTGTATTCATAAAATTGTGGGGATTACTGACATGAAATAAAAAGATTTGTGTGAAGTGCAGGTTTTCATACATAGGCTGAGCTCCCTTAAAGATGCGCCCTGTGGTGAGCAGAATACAAAAACACCTAAAGGCCGATTCCCTTATACCATGTTCAAGGCTGCTTTGTAGTCATCTGTCTCTAAACCTTTATTTTTCAACCGCCAGTATCTAGGAGTCATTTGGGTTATAATCAAAAGAAGCAAAGGACATGAAATACGTGTGGCATGGGACAAATTAGCCGGGGATGAAAATTGCTGTAATTAAAAAGCAGTGCATGTATATTTTGTGATCACAAAGCTCATTCAGCTTGTAATAGAAGCAACAAAATGGCAGGCTTCTGCTTGGCTCAGATAAAATCAACATTTCTTCTGCAACATTTAAAAAGATTTACTGGAGATTTTGAACTAGTACTTCCCTGGTCTTTAGAGAGCAGAGCAGAGAACCATAGCTCCTCTGATGAGAGAAGAAGCGAGAGAGGGAGAGAAAAGAAGAATATTATTCTGTTGATTTTAAAAATATATTTTAGCTTTTTCAAGTTTCTGGTACTTGAGAAAAGATAGCACTTGCAGAAGTGACATTTCTACTTTGCAATGCTGCCATTTTGCCTCTTTCCAAAGAGACATTAGATAATTTAGATACTCAATAGTGCTTCAACTGTGGAAGCAGAGTTGTCCTTCTTACAAATTATGACAGGTTGTTTGTGGCTGAAAACAATGACTTGTCGTGCAACTAATTGGGAAAAAATATATTCGCTTTAAAAACTCTGCTAATGTTCATGGTAAAACATCTTACTGTGATTATCCAGAGGTGGTTTGCTTTGCTCTCTATTCCATATATATGTTGAAGTAACATTGTGATGTAAGAAATTGTACTTGAAAATATTATCATTTTGATGGTTCAGACGATGACTTTATATTTTGACTCATACCAAATTTGTGTATGTTTTAGTAACTATGAAATGTGTTTGCTCAATCTCTCAGTCATGTCCGATTCTGTGACCCCATGGATGGTAGCCCAGCAGGCTCCTCTGTCCAGGGGCTTCTCCAGGCAAGAATACTGGAGTGGGTAGCCATGCCCTTCTCCCGGGGATCTTCCCAACCCAGGGATTGAACCAGGGTCACCTGCATTGCAGGTGGATTCTTTACCAGCTGAGCTACCAGGGGACTATGAAACAGAAAATGTTAATACCTGCCTTTGTAAAAAAAAAATTAAATTTAGAATAAATGTCTAAATTTTAAAATACCAGATTACATTAAAAACCCTATCATTATGTTTAGAGAAATATGGCTGCCTCTGCAAATGTCTCAGTGAATTTCTACAAACTAAATTGAGTAAATAAACTTTCTATAAGTAATTCACAGTGTTTAAAAAGAGAATTTGTATTTTTTTAGCTTTATAATTTTTCTTTCACAACTTTAATTTATAATTTGGAATTATTACCATTAACTTTTCAAGATATGTTTTTATTTTCAAGAATATCTTCGAATTCCACAATTACTTTTTAAATATGCTCTAGTTCTGTAGAAAACATGTGTTTGATCATGACATGGACTATGTTAGTAAATGATCCCATTTTGCCTTTTCTCACTGGAGTTTCAAATAAAGCTGATCAATACTCTTAAGTCATGGTTTATACATGGAGCAATTTTTTTTTGACCAAAATAATTTTAAACAGTAAATGTCATTTTTAAGATTAATTTTTAAAATTCCCTTATTGTTATTTTTAAAGTTCAGTTCAGTCCAGTCATTCAGTCATGTCCAACTCTTTGCAACCCCATGAATCACAGCATGCCAGGCCTCCCTGTCCATCACCAACTCCCAGAGTTTACTCAGACTCATGTCCATCGAGTCAGTGATGCCATCCAGCCATCTCATCCTCTGTCATCCCCTTCTCCCACCTTCAATCTTTCCCAGCATCAGGGTCTTTTCAAATGAGTCAGTTCTTCACATCAGGTGGCCAAAGTATTGGAGTTTCAGCTTCAACATCAGTCCTTCCAATGAACACTCAGGACTGATCTCCTTTAGGATGGACTGGTTGGATCTCCTTGCAGTCCAAGGGACTCTCAAGAGTCTTCTCCAACACCACAGTTCAAAAGCATCAATTCTTCTGTGTTCAGCTTTCTTCACAGTCCAACTCTCACATCCATACATGACCACTGGAAAACCATAGCCTTGACTAGATGGACCTTTGTTGGCAAAGTAATGTCTCTGCTTTTTAATATGCTGTCTAGGTTGGTCATAACTTTCCTTCCAAGGAGCAAGCGTCATTTAATTTCATGGCTGCAGTCACCATCTGCAGTGATTTTTGAGCCCAGAAAAGTAAAGTCAGCCACTGTTTCCACTGTTTCCCCGTCTATTTGACATGAAGTGTTGAGACCGGATGCCATGATCTTAGTTTTCTGAATGTTGAGCTTTAAGCCAACTTTTTCACTCTCCTCTTTCACATTCATCAAGAGGCTCTTTAGTTCTTCTTCACTGTCTGCCATAAGGGTGGTGTCATCTGCATATCTGAGGTTATTGATATTTCTCCTGGCAGTCTTGGTTCCAGCTAATGCTTCCTCCAGCCCAGCGTTTCTCATGATGTACTCTGCATATAAGTACTCTGCATATAGTACTGCATAGTGAAGTGAAGTTGCTCAGTCGTGTCCCACTCTTTGCGATCCCATGGACTGTAGCCTACCAGGCTCCTCAGTCCATGGAATTTTCCAGGCAAGAGTACTGGAGTGGGTTGCCATTTCCTTCTCCAGGGGATCTTCCCAACCCAGGGATTGAACCCGTGTCTCCTGCACTGTAGGCAGACGCTTTACCATCTGAGCCACCAGGGAAGCATAGTACTGCATAAGTACTCTGCAAATAATTTTTAAAGTAACAATATAATATTAGGATATTATGATACTTGATCTAGACTCTAGACTGCTGTATGTAACGTGTAATTTTACAAAGTCTTATATACCGTTTAAAACTTAAAAATAATCTCCCAATATCATACTGTTTCATTTTATAACACATGTTTATTTCAAAACACGGAACACCTTGTTACACTGAAAATTCACGGAACACCTTGTTACACTGAAAATTCTAGAAGCTGCTTCGTGCTGTACAGGAGACATTAGAAAAAAATTTTTATAATCCCTGGTTCACCATATTAGCCAAGTGCAAGTGGAGAAACCAGCTGAGTCAAGCAATCAGTCCCCATTCCTCTTTCAGCTGCAGTAGAATGATCCCAAGTGAAAACTGTCCATCAGAGTCCAGTAAACCTATGCAACTGTAAGAAATTGTAATACATTTTTGTTCTAAGATAATACATCTTTGGGATGGCAGCAGTGGATCAACCCCAGAACTAATGGCATTCTGAACATAGGTCTGAACATTGTGAGGACACGGCCACATTGACATTTATGTTGATCGGTTCACTCATTACAGTGGGAGATAAGGTTTTAACTGCATTTCTAAACATCATTTATACAAGCACAATGGGTTCTGCAAATACCTCACAGGTGTCTGGACCTCAGACCAGTTTGGGGGCTCACCTTTTTTCCTTCCAGGAATTGCTCTGGTTGGATCTCAAAAACATGTCTCCACCTGACTGTTCCCTCGCCCTTGAGGTTTGTTTATCACAGCCAGAAGAGTATGGCTCCAATCATTATCTAAACAATTAATTTTTCTGCCTTAGGGAAATGAGTTTAATTAATCAAAACATTCTTGCTAAGTCATGTTGACCAGTACAGATTGTTCTGTAATTAATGATATTTTTTTTACACTCTGGAGTTGCAAATAGTGTTATAAATGTGTCCATAATAAAAACATGTTTAAAAGGAAAATGTCATCATTCTTCTGGAAAATTCACTATACACAGCCTTTCACAAACTTTTTCAATACCAGTGCTCAATAATCATTTGAGAAATGAATGATTATACCCCCTTCACAGTGTTACTGTGAAGATGACAGTCAACCGGCAGTACACTAAAAGTCTTGGCACTATTTATGAAGCTTTGGAATTGTTCAAAAAATTATTTTTGATGTCGTTTAGTTATAGACTGCATGTTTTGTTTAATGATTTGTTCAAAATTCCTAGAGTAAATCCTTCTTAATCCTTGTATTACATGTGTATCTGGTTTGTCAACTCATTTTAGAGTATGTGAGATATTTAATATGATTTTATAGAACTGCATGGTTTCCGTATGCTCTTACATCTGTACATCAGAGTCAGCTGAAGTACTTGATAAAAACAGCAGTGTTTTCAATGGAGGGGATCCTAGGATCTCTGTTTTTGAGAAAAATTCCTGGTGATTTTGGTTCCTAGCCAACAACTTAGCAGAGTATAAAGAATATTTCCAAACTCTGCCCATTCTCTTCCTTTTCCAAGATGTTCTTTTTAAAGTTAGGAACTAATTTATCTAATCACAGTATTGTAGCAATGAGTAAAGTATTTAACATTAAAACCTGTTGTGTGTGTTTATATTCTTTGTAATGCCACTTTATCCTGAATTATTTAAATATTTATCTCAACTCTGTACTTTTTATAGGCCAGGGATATATTTAAGTAAAGTGTTAATAACATTTCAATAATATTGGGGGATTATCTGGGGTATATTTTAGCATGCTTTAAGACTTTACATGATCATGTCATTAACCAAAGGTCTAGTGTTAGAAATTCTGTTTGCTGTAAAGTTTACAGTATAAAAAATCCTTCACGAGCACAATTCTGAACTCTCTTCTTACTGCTCATCTTTCTAGTATGCTGTACTTTACACCAAGGACATTTTTCTACTGTCCTTCAAGTGACTGAACTCCACGGCCACTGCCACTCTTTCTAGTGGTTGATGAACATGGTGATTCTGGCTGCTCAGGTTGGACATTCAAGACGTCACAACAATCCTAAATACTCAGGTGGAATATTTTTGGAAAACTTTGTAGAAAGGTGCTAGAAATTTCGAATTTCATTTCCCAGTAGTATGTGGACTTATTTCTCACTACTGGTAGGTAGAGGTCATATTTCTTGTCTCTCTTGTAGACTCCCTCATATGGGCTTCACTCATAGCTCGGTTGGTAAAGAATCTGCCTGCAATGCCGGAGACCCTGGTTTGATTCCTGGGTCGGGAAGATCCTCTGGAGAAGGGATAGGCTACCCACTCCAGTATTCTTGGGTTTCCCTTGTGGCTCAGCTGGTAAAGAATCCACCTGCAATGCGGGACCTGGGTTCGATTCCTGGGTTGGGAAGATCCCCTGGGGAGGGAAAAAGCTACCCACTCCAGTATTCTGGCCTGGAGAATCCCCTGGACTACACAGTCCATGGGGATGAAAAGAGTCGGACACGACTGAGTGACTTTCACTCTTGTAGACTCAGTACATAGAACTAGTAGGTGCTTAAAAAACATTCACAGTGTGTTGGTAGAGGTTTCAGTAACTGTGCTGCCAGCAAAGCATGGAAAACAATGAATGAGCGTGTGAAATAAACCTAGGACAGTCAAGTCTGACTTAGTGGTGGCTATACTGTTTCTACCCACGGGACAAGGAATTGTGTAATAGGATAAGAGGAAGCGAGGCTGGCTTCCTGTCACTAAGATCTCCACAAACACTTAAGGATCCTAAGGCCAAATGGAATTGTTAAACGTCTTCAGAAATGGTCCTCTGAAAAGTCACCTGCTTTTACTTTAGTGGATAACTTCCCATTTCTCTTGTCTGGTGATGGTGTTGTCTAAGACGCTTATTGTCTGTGACCCCAGCTGTTGTAACTGGAAGAGGCACACAGCCAACCCCAGGACGCTTGTCTTCTTGGTATCATGAGGCTGTGAGTAAGGGCTCCAGAAAGGAAACCAGCCCATAAGGAAAAGTCCTTTTCATCTGGAGACGTGTCTTCTTCCATTCTAAGAGACTGTTTGTAGTAGTTGATAATTTGCTAATCTTCATTTTCTCGGCTCTTCTTGATGGACCTCATTACATTTGAATATCAAAATTGGACTTCCTCATCTGATCTTCTAAGTTGCTTATCTTTTCTCTCCAATTTCCATCTTCACCTTTTCATTCTTTGAGATAGATTTCCTTTTCTTTGTCTTTTAGCTCATCCATTAAATTTTAAACTTCTGCTATTATATTTTTAAATAAGAACTTTTAGCTTTTTTTGCAGTTACCTATTTTTAGCACCCACTCTTATTTCAGGAATGTGCTGTGCTTAGTCACTCAGTCGTGTCCAACTCTTTGCAACCCCATGGGCTGTAGCCCACCAGGCTCCTCTGTCAATGGGGATTCTCCAGGTTGTCATGCCCTCCTCCAGGGTATCTTCCCAACCCAGGAATCGAACCCAGGTCTCCCGCATTGCACACAGATTCTTTACCATCTGAGCCACTGGGGAAGCCCATGTACAATGTATTTAATTATATCCTAGGAGAACACAGGGATATATGTGGGTGTGCATGCACATACCCATTTAACCTTTCACCAGCTGCCTGCTTTGTCTTTCATTTCTCTGAGCTCTTTTTGTGTTTATTTTTTAATTTATTTTTTATTATTATTTTAATTTTGTTTCCTTCTTTCAAGTTGGAGGTGTTCCTCAAATATCTACAGATCTTTTGTTGTCCCTTTGTAATGAAAGAAATTGGTGAAGTTGTAATGAAGGAAGTTGGTGAAGCTATAATGAAGGAAGTTGGTGAAGCTATAATGAAGGAAGTTGGTGAAGCTATAATGAAGGAAGTTGGTGAAGCTATAATGAAGGAAGTTGGTGAAGTTGTAATGAAGGGAGTTGGTGATGGACAGGGAGGATTGGTGTGCTGCAGTCCATGGGGTTGCAAAGAGTTGGACACAACTGAGCGACTGAACTGAATGAAGAAGCATTGATTTGTAATTATTCAAATATTTACCTTAACTCTGTACTTTATTTGGCCAGAAATATATTTAAATAAAGTGTTACCATTTCAAAAATATTGGATGATTATTTGAGCTATATTCTGGGACATTTTAAAACTTTAGTTGATCATGTCATTAATCAAAGGCTTAATGTTAGAAATTCTGTTTGCTATAATCTTACAGTATAAAACTTCTTTATAAGCACAATTTTGAACTCATCCTATCCCCCTAAATGTTTATATTAGAAAAGATAAAAGACTGAAGATTCATAGCTCAGCATCCATTGATTCAGTGGGTAAAGAATCTGTCTGCAAGGCAGGAGATGTAAGAGACTCAGGTTCAATCCCTGGATCGGGACGATCCCCTGGAGAAGGAAATGGCTACCCACTCTGGTATTCTTGCCCGAAAAAATCCTGTGGACAGATGAGCCTGGTAGGCTACAGTCCCTGGGGTCACAGAGTCCGATACAACTGAGCAACTAAGCAGACACATTCTCTCTAGGCATGATGAAATGTACAGGAACACACTATAAAAAGATAGTAAAACTGGAAAACTTAAGAATGAATCTAAGGAAACAAAAGTAATCATGCAAAATACGTTATTTGAAAAGAATGTGTGTGTGTGTGCATGTGTTAGTCACTCAGTTGTGTCCACTCTTCGTGACCCCATGGACTGTAGCCCACCAGGCTTCTCTATCCATGGGATTAAATCTTCCAGGCAAGAATACTGGAGTGGGTTGCCATTTCCTTCCCCAGGGGATCTTCCTGACCCAGAGATCAAACCCGAGTCCCCCACATTGCAGGCAGATTCTTTACCATCTGAGCTACCAGGGAAGCCCGACAGTAGTATTTAAAAGCCACTGACATTACTTATTACATTAGCAATTAGGGCTGTCGGCTGAGTATTTATGGGGCCCTGCCCTGTGCATACGTGGTAGAATTGCACTGTTGGTTCTGTGTGGCTGTGGGGGAGGCCTGTGACTTTCTAGCCACTGGACCATGAGTAGAAATAGCAGAGTGAGAGGAAGGTGTGGATGAAGGACTGAAAGACGGAAGGAAGAAGAGGAGGAGGGAGGGAACTGAAATCATCAGGGAAAACAAAAGGAGATACACGCAGATGATGAATTGGTTAAAAATACTGTACAAGTTACATAAAATTTCATCCAAACTTTGAAAACTTACACTAGTTTGCAAATGCCTACAACATTGAACCTAGCAAACAAACTTAAGAAGCAAAAGAAAGCTTGATTAGTTCTATAAAGAATTAGATCAGTAGTTAACCTTCTTCCATGAAGTATGCAAGTGGCCTGGATGGTGTTACTGGCTGGTTTTACCAAATATTTATTATGCAGCTAAACCTAATGCAAACAAACTCAGGGTGCAGGAAAAAGACCACCTTACAAGGCTGGTATGAACTTGATTATAAAACAAGAAAGCACAAATTAGATGTCAGTCCCATTCATGAACATGCGCATCCCTGTTCTTACCCGGTACATCGGTCATCTTATCATCTCCCCTTATGTTCTTATCATCTCCCCTTATGTTCTTTTGTTTCAGCTTCAGTCTCTTTTACCACCACTGACTTCTTAGACGCTCTTCGAATCCTCAGGTGCCTTTCTCAGGATGTTCACATGTGCCTTTCCTGTCTTTGAAGCCCTCTGCTCCTGAGACTCTCTTGCCTGGCCCCTTTACCTCCTCCCATCCTTTAAAATTTGTCACCTCAGTTATTCCTTCCCTGAATTATTCCAATGTTCCCTACCCCTCTTCCATATTTTGCTTTTCTTTGCACTTTTCACATTCTTAAACATATTACTTCTGCATCTCATTTGTCTGTCTTCCACCTCTAGAACCAGAGCAGAATTTTTTTTTTTTTATTTGACTTCCTTCCACAGCACCAGCAATTCGCAAAGTATCTGGCACCTGGTGAGGGCCTGACAGCTATTTGTGGAATGAACTGATACATACAAAAGCATTGAACAAAATGTTAGCATGACAAATTCAGCAACATATTAAAAAATACAGTATGACTCAGTTGGGTTTTTCTCAAGGATGCAAGTTTAATTTAAAATTGAAAAAAATGTTGAAATGGCAGATAAAAAGAAAAACATAAAATTATTTCGACAGATGGGGAAAAGCCAGTTATGGAATTCAAAACTGAAGATACCTTTTTAACCAATCAACCAATAGCATACATAATGCTTGATGGTCAAACAAGAGAATTGTGTCAAGAGAAAGGTCAGTAGTAGAAAGGCACAAATAATGAAAAGAAAGCTCAAAAATTTCACAGATGGTATAATTATCAACACAAAATAATTCACAGAACTGAAATAATTCAGAGGATCAAAAACTGGTTTTGCAAAATTTCTAGACATGCAATCATTATGAAAATACCCATCTGAACCCCAATAATGTAAATTGTGGAATCAGACAAACTGTTTCTAAAATTTGTATGTTAATGTAATAGGGCCATCAATGGCATGATACACATGAGGAAGAGGAGCAAGTTGAGGGAATTTTCTCCACAACAAACCAAGATAAGCTCCAAGGCTGGGGCACAGACCAGTAGACGATAGACCAATGGTTGAACAGAATTAGACCGCCCGCAGAGACTCAGACCTCTGTGGCTACTTGGAAATGACAAAGGTGTTCTGGTAGGTTGGAAGATAAAGAATCAACTCTTTGGTAAATGATGCTGGAAAAAAATAGTCAGTGAGTACATTGCCAGTCTCTCGTCAGCCTCACATCAGTCTCCCTTCCAGGGCCCTCCGTTTTGTTGGTCTCTCTCTCGGTTTTCTGTCTCTCTTGCTCTCTTTCTTGTTGATTTAGACTTTTCTCCCTTTATTTTGGTGCACTCTGTGGAGTGAGAAAAGACTTGTGTTTACTTCACAATGTTTGAATGAAAGAAAATTAAGCAGCATACGTCTCACTTAAAAAAATAGACTATTTTTATAGACTAATATATAATACAGCTTTTATCTTCTTTGAAATTTTGATACAGTTGCTAATATTTCAGAGTGTATTGAAAAGAAAGTCTAGTAATTTCTTCTTTTATGTGACAGTAAGAACATAGCATTAATTCATTATGAGAAAATACAAAAAACAGGAACTAGATTTCTTGTAGATTTCTTGTAGAAATGCTTGTTTGTGTATACAGGTATGTCTACAGCATGTAAATTCTGGGTTCAGGATTTCAACCATCAGCTCTCTTTGAGAATCAGTGGCCCTACTTTCATCATATCTAATATTGGAAATGTTTCCTTGGGAAAGTCATTTTATTGTTTTTAATAGAGTTTTCAAGAAAAGGTATTTTCCCCAGTGCCAGCCCTCCACCTACTATGCTTTCCCTGGTATCATTTAAGAGCGTGCTTTCTCATTGGAGGCACAGTAAGAAACATGGCAATGGTGGCAGCAGAATCCTCAGCCTCAGAAGATGATTGTTGGGAGCATCTCCTGGGCCCCGGAGCACAGTTGCCATGGTAACTCTGCTGCTCTGCCAAGGCTGCTTCTCTCTGTGGGAGGAAAGAAGCTCCCCTGCCAGCAGCTACGTGGGATTCTGGCAGCTGGACCGAAACGGTGCACTGCTTCCCCAGATGGGAGTTCTGAAAGCCGCCTTTAAAAGCCAATAGGCAACTCGGGTCTCAGAAGAGTGGGGCGATCAGAACCCAGCCCATTACGAGTGCAAAATGTGCATCAAAAGTTTCTTACTTTGAGTAAAAGTTTTGCAGAGGATCAGGACTGAAAATGGGGCTTCCCTAGTAGCTCAGTTGGTAAAGAATTTGCCTGCAGTGCGGGAGACCTGGGTTCGATCCCTGGGTTGGGAAGATCCCCTGGAGAAGGGAAAGGCTGCCCACTCCAGTATTCTGGCCTAGAGAATTCCATGGCCTGTATAGTGTATGGGGTTGCAAAGAGTCGAACACGACTGAGTGACTGTCACTTCACAGGACTGAAATGGAAAGATCATAACCTGATCTGACGGTAAAGGAGGTTTAGAGGAGTTGGTACTTATCCATAAGGGTATCGTCAGTCTGAGGGATTTAAGTGACAGCATTTAAATAGAAAGTTAAAGAAATATTTGTTTAATTTGGAGATTTTAAGCTCATCTGGAAATGCCCGTTAACTCAGGCTTGTCGATTTGGGCTTACTCAGTATTGAAATTTCTCTCATGTTTTCCTAAATTTAAAAGGCAGTTTTCAATGAAAGCTATACTTGATGTTTGGGCTTCCCTGGTGGTTCAGATGGTAAAGAATCTGCCTGCAATGCTGGAGACCTGGATTCGATCCCTGGGTGGGGATTCCCTGGAGAAGGACATGGCTACCCACTCCCATGTTCTTGCCTAAAGAATTCCATGGACAGAGGAGCCTGGTGGGCTACAGTCCATGGGGTCGCAAAGAGTCAGACGTGACTGAGCGACTCACACTTTCACTTTATACTTTATACTACACAGACTATGGCACAAAGAGCATTTCCCCTCCCACCATATATATAGAGTCTAGGCAACCAGGCTTGGTTGCTTGTAGGCTAGAATTGGTCCAACAGAGAAAACATGAAATAAGCAGAAACTGACTGGAATTAGTAACAAAATTAATCAGAAATTCTTTTTTTGCCACTTTATTTTTTAATTGAAGGATAATTGCTTTATAGACTTTTATTGTTTTCTGTCAGACATCAACAAGAATCAGCCATAGGTACACCCATGTCCCCTCCCTCCCATCTCCCTCCCATCCCACCCTTCTAGATTATTACAGATCCCCTGTTTGAGTTCCCTGAGTCATGTAACAAATTCCCATTTGCTATCTATTTTGCATATGGTATTGTGAGTTTCCATGTTACTCATGACAGTCTGGTGACCACCAGTGGGCCTACCACTCCCTTGGGTCCTGAGACAGTCACAATTTATCTTTACTCTCTTAGAAGCTTGAGGTGTAGGATCAGCAAAGGTAATTCCTATCTATGAATTCAGTGTTTGGACTCTTTCCTGTATATTTGACTCCTGTTCCTAAGGGTTTCGTGGATACTTTAATCAGACACCTCAGTGTCTGCAGTAGAAATGCCACACATTTAGATCCTTCAAGAAAAATCAGGAGAGAAACTATGAAGGACAAGGATTTGAGATAATGGGGCTTTTTGGGACACTTGCCAAAATTAAGAGTAGCTCTTCTTTGGGTTGGTACCAATTTTAGGATTTTTCTTTATTTTTAAACAGTCCAAAGATTTTTTTTTTTTTGCTACCCTGTTAATCTCCACTCAAAACTGTGTTCAGTGACATTCAGATATTCCACACACTGGTCTCACCCATCTACCAGTGAAATTTCTTCCTATCACATGAGGTGGCAAGATGTTCTAACCTTTTCTACTTAACCACATTGTGTGTGTATGTGTGTGCATGCACATGTGTGTTGTGATTGCATGCACATGCGTGTTGTGTGTATCATGTGTGTCTGGGGAGGAATGTTCAGGAAATAATTTTGCCTGTGCTAGCAAGAGCTGTGGAAGTGGGAAGGTGTTCAGATTTCTTTTTTTAACCTCTCCTGGGACAGATAAGATGATCCATAATTCTCTTAAGGAGGCTAGTTCAATGAACACTAAAACCACAGACTAGCCCCCCTCTGAATGTAAAGTTACCCCACACAGGAACTTTGCAATCATTGCATAGTTCATATGTAGCTTATAAACATATACACATTATAGATAAAACAACACAGATCTTCCCATGAATGAAGTACAGTACATAACAACCCATTTTCCAATATTATTTGTTATTAGTTTCTGAAGAGATGAAAAGTCAATAACATGGAGAGAGTTTGAGGGGTTTCAGCATTACAGAAGGAAATTTGATCCAAAATTTCCAAAAGACGATAGGTCGGAGGAACTTTTTGAAATAGGATATGTGTGGGGAAGCAGTGGGGAACAGAGGTGAAACTGATAGAGTTCCTCTGTGCTTGCTGCCCATCTAACCTGAACTTCCCTTTCTCAGCAGTGGCTGAGAAACAGTATCTCATCAGTATTTCTTGTGGCAAAACATATATACCTAGGCATTTCTAGTTAATGCCTTAGAAGAACATATCTGAGTTGACTAGAGAGTTCTGATACTTATTTTGAATATCAACAATCAAGGTTAAGTGATGTTTCAGACTAGTTTAAGGCCATCTTTTGAAAATGGAAGACTAAAATGATGAAACTTCTAAAAGCAAAAATAATTACTGTGGTCAAACGATTTTTGGAAACCATATTACAACATAATAATAATTAATCTGTATAATAGTTACAGATATATCCAATAATGATAGATGTAACATTTACTGAGTAGTTACTCTATGTCATGCACTGTTTTCTGTTTGCTCATTTAATGCTCACAAGAACCACTTGAGTCCATTTTATTGTCACTCTTTACAAATGATTAATTCAGAAGAATAACCTCACCCTAAAACACAGAGGGGTGGAGTCCCTAACCCATTCAGGTCTCTCTTTTCTAAACTCAAAGTGATTCAAAAGTAATGTGCCTTCCTACATGCAGTGCCTTCCTGCATTCTCTTTCACTTTTAATAAATACTGGTCAACGTTCACTAAATTGGATTCACACACAGCTAACAGGTTTTGACTCACTGTGTAAAAGAAACAAGCCCAGGGAGTTGAAAAGAATAAATGTCATGGAAATAAAAACCAAAATGTGAAATTTGAGAGCAATACAGTCAAGACAGAATGATATGCATGTATAGTGAAGATTAATTATTATAGGAAATCTGGGACTTCCCTAGCAGTTCAGTGGCTGAGACTCTGCACTCCCAACACAGGGGGCGTGAGTTCAATCCCTGGTTGGGAAACTAGGATCCCACATACCTTGTGGTACAGCCAAAAAAAAAAAATGGAAATCTGATTTGGGAAGGAAGGGCTTCTATAATTTTGGGGTAGAAGAGGAAACCCCCAGAAGAAGTAAGCCTTCTCTTGCCTGTGGAGGATGGTTGCTAGTTAAAAAACTTGATTTTTATACTTTCCAGGACACCATAGGACTGGATTTGTGTGGTTGATCTGATGTCATCTATAAATGCAATACATAATATGCTCCATATTCCTTTGAGAAAAAGTTTCATTAGATTAACACGGAATATTAATTTCTAATTTTTATTTTTCTGTTGGTCTTTTGCAGGGTGTTTTGAGTGCTGTATTAAATGCCTGGGCGGCATTCCCTACGCCTCTCTGATCGCCACCATCCTGCTGTATGCTGGGGTCGCCCTGTTCTGTGGATGTGGTCATGAAGCACTTTCTGGAACTGTCAACATCCTGCAAACCTACTTTGAGATGGCCAGGACTGCTGGGGATACACTGGACGTCTTTACCATGTAGGTCATTCTGGTATCGCTTCTCATTTTGAGAGTGTATGTGCTCAATGCTGTGTGTTAAATAAACGGGTCTAGAGATACGCGAGGCAGTATTTTATAGAAGAAAAAATACTTTTAGGGAGGGTGAAAAGCATGTCCTCTTGGACATAATGATAACAAAATTTTCAGGAAAAATTGAAATAATTCATGTTTATCTAAAATATATTGGCACTTAAGATTGGAGACAGATTGGTCATAAAATAAGAAACATAACAAAACATGTGTGTGATAATGCCCCACCCCCAAACCATACACACACATAATGATTAAAAGGAGGTAGCTGTTGATTAGACACTCAAATAGGAAGGTAAATTATTTTAAAATAGCCCCTAACTCCGAAGCATCAATTTAGAACTTCGTCAATGTCACTGACAAATGAAATGAATAAATAGAAAATTTTAAAAATAATGAAAAAAGAAATAATGAAATTATATCCCTTATATTTCCCAGTGTAACTTTATTTTATAAATTCTGAAAATTCAGCGTTATCCATTAAATTGAATTTTTTAAGCCTGTAGTAGACAGTTTATCGATTAACACTGAATTAGGTATATAACATGAATTGATCCTTGAAAGTTTATGAATGATACTCATCATTTGGAATATAATTAAACTATCTGAAAATGCTTTGGATTATTACATGTTGGTTTGCAAAGAGCCTTAAGCAAATGATTCCACAGATATATTTTAATGTGACAATACTGACATTTTCTTTTTAGTTTTATCTCAGCCTACACTGGACAAAATATGTTTTCACTGTGCATTATTTTAAGCTACCACAGATGTCTTTAAGATCTACAGATCCTCTATATTTAGGCTACATCCAAAGTGCTAACTTTTAGTTATAGAAGTTTGGAAGAAATAAGAAGCTTAATAAGTGGCACGGAATGATTGACTGTATAAAGCTACTGAAAACCAGTTGCCAGCATGTTTATTTGACATTTACACAACAAACCTTTATAGAGCACAAACCTTGACGAAAATTCCACAGGGTTGCACATATGCGGGTGCAGCAGAAAAATCAGAGGTCATAGGCTAACTTTGGAACTTTAACCTTTGATCTCTTATATTGGGAGTGAAATGTGAAATCAATAATGCATCTTTGGCATGAGAAGAATGCCATTTAGATTGGAATAAAAGCAAGTGCTCAAATTCTCTCTTTTCATATTTCAAATAACTAAAATCCCTTATCCTAAGCCCTTTGAAGCTAGCGAATGAATTCAAACCCTCTTCCTATTGGCAAACAGTTCATGAAAACACAGAGGGAAGATGTGTACCAGTAACTCCTGGGTATGACTAAACCAGGCAGTACATCCAAGGTCACATAGTGGCTGAGAAGTGGCAGTGTTTTCAGAAGTCAGAGTTTTCTAAAGAACACATGGGCTCCTTAGAATGTAGTGATTTGCTGTCAGTGAATGTGCTTAGACAAGGCTAGTAATGAACCTCCAATTCCGAGATGCTTTCAATCTCTGTTGTTCAGTTGCTCAGTCGTGTCCAACTCTTTGCAACTCATGGACTGCAGCACACCAGGCTTCCCTGTCCTTTACCATTTCCCGGAGCTTGCTCAAACTCATGTCCATCACGTCAGTGATGCCATCCAACCATCTCATCCTCTGTCCCCTTCTCCTCCTGCCCTCAATCTTTCCCAGCATCTGTGTCTTTTCTAATGAGTCTGCTCTTCGTATCAAGTGGCCAATGTGTTGGAGCTTCAGTTTCAGCATCAGTCCTTCCAATGAATATTCAGGACTGATTTCCTTGAACTTTGACTGGTTTGATCTCCTTTCTGTCCAAGGAACTCAAGAATCTTCTTCAGCACCACAGTTCAAAAACAGCAGTTCCTCAGTGCTCAGCCTTTTTTATTGTCCAACTCACATCCATACATGACTACTGGAAAAACCATAGCTTTGACTATACAGACCTTTGTAGGCAAAGTAATGTTTCTGCTTTTTAATATGCTGTCTAGGTTTGCCATAGCTTTTCTTCCAATGAGCAAGCATCTTTTAATTTCATGACTGCAGTCACAGTCCATAGTGATTTTGGAGCTCAAGAAAATAAAGTCTATATTTACCTATTACACATTACAATCTATATTCACTTGCTAAACCTCAGTCTTCTTTATTCAAGAACAGTTACTTTAGGATTAGTGTTTATTTTGCTGTTTGGGTTATTACAAATATCAAGTATGGAAATATATTTAAAACTCCTTGAATTTACTATACTTCTACCATGTACTTCTTTTCAAATATTCATATTTTTTTTCAAGACAGTCTTTAGTCTGGTTTGTTTTTTAATTAATTCATTTAGCAAATATTACAGGGTTATACTCTGTGCAAATCACTGTGATAATCTTTAGGAACACAAAGTAGAACAGGACAAATTATTTTTCCTCTTGTACTGACATAGGAAAGATACGTTAGCAAAGTGCCATCCACATTAGACTCAGTTCAGTTCTGTTCAGTCACTCAGTGGTGTCTGACTCTGCAACCCCATGGACTGCAGCACGCCAGGTCTCCCTGTCCATCACCAACGCCCAGAGTTTACTCAAACTCACGCCCATTGAGTCGGTGATGCCATCCAACCATCTCGTCCTCTGTCTCCCCCTTCTCCTCCCACCTTCAATCTTTCCCAACATCAGGGTCTTTTCAGATGAGTCAGTTCTTCGCATCAGGTGGCCAAAGTATTGGAGTTTCAGCTTCAACATCAGTCCTTCCAATGAATATTCAGGACTGATCTCCTTTAGGATGGACCAGTTGGATCTCCTTGCTGTCCAAGGGACTCTCAAGACTCTTCTCCAACACCACAGTTCAGAAACATTAGACCCAACAGATATGAATCAGATAATGGTAGTTAGTACTTGAGCTGAATCCGAGGATGCATCAGGTTAATGAAGTAGAGAAAGTTGAGAAGCTGCAATAATTGATACCACATGGCGTTGGCACAGACGTACCTATAAGTACTTATAAGTACATACAAAATTATGTTCCTACTCACATTTTTACCAGAATTTTTTCAGATGGATTTAAAGTTAAACTTTAAGAGTAAACCAATATGTAAAAGTTCAGATTTAAATGGGGCTTCCCTGGAGGCTCAGACAGTAAAGAATCTTCCTGCAATGCAGGAAACACAAGTTCAATCCCTGGGTCAGGAAGATCCCCTGGAGAAAGGAATGGCAACCCACCCAGTATTCTTGCCTGCAGAATTCCATGGAGAAAGGAGCCTAGTGGGCTACAATCCAAGGGATCACAGAGTCAGACGCAGCTGAGCAACTGACACACACACACAGATTTAAGTATAGATTTAAGTATAGATTTAAAATTTAAGGGGCAAGAAGTATGTAAACAATACAAGAAATTACAAGAATATATAGATTCGAGATAATAAAAATTAAATTTTACTCATTAAAGTATTATAAAAAGTTAAAGGGTGTTTAAAAACTGAGAAATATGTTTACCACTTACAAGATTTCCTAGATTTAATAGAATAAATTCAAGAAAAGGATACATATTCTAGTAGAATAATTGGCAAATATAAAAACATGTTTCTTATAGAATACAAATGACTAATAGCTTGTAAATATATGTTTATCCATACCACTAAACCAAGAAAATTAATTAAAATGATAATGCCATTGCTTTTAAACTATCAGTTTATTAGAAAAGTTAAATGGTAATTCTCAGTATTGGGAAACAGAGAATAGACCCTCTTACTAGTTATCCATGAATTTTTATTTTGGCACAGACTTTCTGGACACTATTTTCACAATACATACCTTAAAAATTTCTAGGAATTTATCCCAGAGAAATGACCTACACTGCCCAAGGATTTATCTTAAATGATGTTTGTAATAGCAGTGCGTAGCTTCCTATTACTGCTATAAGAAGTTACAACAAATCCAGTGGACTAGAAAAACATATTTATTGTTTTTTAACATTTCTTGAGGTCAGAAGTCTGAAATGGATCTCACTGGGCTTATTGAAATGGGGTCAAATCAAGGGATTGGCAGGACTGCGCTCCATCTGGTGGCTCCAGGAGAGAATCCATGTTCTCACTTGCTCCAGCTTCCAGGGGCACCTGCATCCTTGGCTAAGGGCCCCCTTCCCTCTTCAAAGCCAGCCGTGGAGCATCTTCAGATTTCTCTCTGCATCTGATCCTGACTTTCCTGCATCTCTGGTTCACTGATCACTAGGACCTTGTGATTATATAACACAGGATGACCTCTGATGGGCTAGTCCATCCAAAACAGTGTGGAACAGAAGCAGAGATTATTCATGGTTTTCTTGTGACTGAATCGGAATGCTTCAGTGAGTAGTATCCTGGGTTTGGGACTGTGACGCTTACTCCATTATGAAAAATGCACCCATTCTACTTCTTAGGATCTTTTAGGGAACACAGTGGTTTTACTGGAATAACACACAGATTGAAATAAAGACAATCAGTAAGAGGTTGTCAGGGTGCACTTTTTAGATTTTGTAAAAATGATCTCTAGTCTCTGAATCCAGGAAGATGCTTTGCCTTTCGGTGTGTATATATTCTCATGTCCCAAGTTGCTGCTTATGCCCACATGGATCCTTCTCACAGTAAAAAAAGAGGGGATCAGAAGTACCTCCAGAAAGAACTGTACAGGCATATTTACTTTGCTCATATATCTCTAAAAGTTACTTATATTTTTATGCCTAGAAAAAGTTTTTACAGGCAACAGTTGTTACAAGAGGGGAAAAAAGCAATCTTGGCTACTGCAATACATTAAAAAACAAATGCTTCATTCTGAATACACTAACTTCCTAATCCCTAACACCTATAAATATTACTTTATGTGGCAAAAATAGTGAATTTTGCCTTATATGGTGTAAATGGTTTTGAGTTAGAGATCTTGGGAAGAGAAAATTATCCTGCAGTATTCAGGTAGGCACTAAAAGCAATCCCATATATCCTTATGAGAGACAGGCAGAGGATGTTTTGAGAAGAACTCAGAAGTCAGTACAGAAATCAAACATCACCAACTAAATGATAAAAATCAGCATTACTACTAATTTTATAGTATCAGATGGACAGAGTTATCACCTACCTAGTATGTAGCCAAGAATGAATAATCCGAATCTAACCGTGAGGATACATCAGATAAACCCCAGATGAAGAATAGTGTATTTAGGAAGGAGGAAGTGGGTTGTATTCCTCAGCAATGTTAGTGTCCCGAAGACAAAGACAGGCTGCAGATATGTTCTGAGCTAAAGGACACTGGGGAGAAACATGGCAAATGAATGCAGTACTTACCTCTGGACTGGATCCCACGTTGCAAGGGGGAAATGCTATGGGTCAGTCCAGTTAACAAAAATTATATATAGAATTGTATATAGAATACAAGTTATAGATTTGACACAAGTACTCTATCAACATTATATTTCTTCTTAAAATTCATTTTAATTGGAGCATAATTGCTGTACAATATTCTCTTGGTTTCTGCCATGCATCAACATGAATCAGCCATAGGTATACATATGTCCCCTCCTTCTTGAGTCTCCCTCCCACCTTCCATCCCATCCCATCCTTCTAGTTTATCACAGAGCACTGGGTTTGAGCTCCCTGCTTCATATAGCAAATTCCCACTGGCTGTCTATTTTATAAACATTATATTTCTTTAAGATCGATCATTGTACTTCAGAGAATTTCCCTCCATTCAGATAAAATTATCCCCAAAGAGAAAAACACAAGGTAAATGAGGGAAAATGTCATGAAGTAGATCAAGGGTTTACAGGATTTTTTGTACTATTCATTTTCTGCAACTTTTCTTTTAAGTGTGAATTCATTCTCAAATAAAAATTAAAATATATTTCAAAATAGGTTATTTTAACCTAAGCATTGTATCGACAAACCCATACAAGTTTGGTTTAACTAAACTCTTCAAAGTGTTAGTGATGTCAAATGGGATCTGAATGTTGAAATCCTCAGATTGTTTCACACACATGATGAAATTGCATCAGGCTGATGCAATTCACGTCATCTGCCTCATTGCCCATGACAAAGAGAATTGTGGAATACTTAGATTTTTCGGACAGTGGGAATCAGTCACTAAACCATCGCTCTGGTACACTGAATGTTAGCAAACTCTTCTTGCTCTTTTTACATGCAACAAGTTCATTTATGCTATTACATATATTTTTTTTAAATTGTCATAGCATTCAGTTTCTAACGCTCCATCAGTGTAAGCGAGTTTCCTATTCACTCTTTCCCCCTTTGTATAAACTCAACAGCATCTGTCCTTCATTTCTTGCCACCCTATCTGTTACACTCACTTTAATTATTGAGGAGAGTAAAAATCAAGTTTGGCCAGTGAAATAAAGAGAAATTCTCTTTCAAATGGATATGAAGACCACAAACACAGAACTGCAGCTAATATGTATATCTCTCCTCATACTATGGGTCCACATACTATAGCTCCACAACTACTAGTTCTAGAGGCAGAAAAACTGATTAATTTATGATTTTTTAATTTCCAAAGGGTTTGGGGGTTCCCATACAATATCTAGAATAACAACAACAACAACAAAATCCATCTGCAATTTATAGACAATACGTATTTCTCTCCCCCTTCAATACATGGGCACTCAATTGTCAGAAGAGAAAAAAATACTTTCCCATTTCTCTGTGGAATTATTCTATAATTTGGCTCAGGCCCAGTTAATCCCATTACATAATATTCCATTAGTGATTCTACCTTAAAAGTTTAATTGTCAAAATTATAACTTAGCTATAAAACCATAATTTTTTCATTATTGTCAACAAAAACTATTAGTGATGAAACCATCACAGTAAGTGTGATATAAAACATAATTACAATTGACTATAAGAAAAATATGACATTGTAACTTTATTGGAAACGAATGCATCATTAGCCATAAAGCTTTCTTCCTCTTGTAATGTCGTAACGTCTTAAAAACTCAAGTGTTGTATACCTAAACCTTTGTATCTGCTATTTTGTCATAATTTTTAAAAAAGTATATGGTAATTATCCTACTTATCAAATTCAACTCAGCAAAGTCCAGTATGATCCACTGCTCACCCAGGGCTACCTTGGTGTGAACCAGGGGAGAGGGGGTGGTGCAGTGGAAGTGGAAGAAACTTAGAAACAAGAGGAACCAACAAATCCTGGAAGTGGCAGAAGAAAATGTACAAGCATTAGGCATATAAAGAAAAATATTTTAAAAATCCAACCTTCATCATGAACATAAATATTCCATAGCTTTCGTTCCAAAGGACCCTGAGCACGTGGGCGTCCGCCGCTGTGGATCAGCCGTAAAGAGTTGCTGAATTAAATCACTTGTTCTTTCCTTCCAGGATTGACATCTTCAAGTATGTCATCTACGGAATTGCAGCTGCCTTCTTTGTGTACGGCATTCTGCTGATGGTGGAAGGCTTCTTCACGACCGGGGCTATCAAAGATCTCTACGGGGATTTCAAAATCACCACTTGCGGCAGATGCGTGAGCGCGTGGGTACGTTCTCTGTCTGCGCTCAGAGCTTCACGCGGGTTTATTTAAGTAGCACTCTGGTGTTTGTGTTCATCTGCCAGAAATGGAAGTAATATATATATTTTTTAACACAGTAACATTCCCTCCTGTGATGGCTATTTAAAATCTTTAATGATATTATTTTCTAATTTAAGATTATTACATGTGAAAATTCAGGTTCAAATTCTCAAATCATGTGCAATACAACTCGTTTTGTTTCTGGAGGCAGCAAACTGTTGACTGATTTATATTTTGTTTTTCCAAATGACCCTGGGCTTCCCATACAATGTTTAGAATAATAGACAAATCCATCTGCAATTTATAGATAAATGTGTTTCTCCTCCTTAAATATATGTTTCTATATTTTACTGTAAATTTGGGTGGGAACTGTAACTTCTGTTTAGCTTTGATGTAAGGTAAGAATTACCATATATTATACTTATTTAGGTTTTAAATTTTTATTGATATTTAATGGTAAATCAAACTTATAGTCAAGATAATGCCGTGCAGAAAATTTAACCACATGACATGAAAATTAAGAGTAATATGCTTTAAATTACTTTCATATGTTTGTGCAGAATAATTTTCACAAACTTGGGAGCTTCCATTTTTAACGAACATATTTTTTCTTATTTCCTAATATTATATGAGAATATATATTTAATTACAGCATATATTTCCTATTATGTAAGGTGTCTCTAATAAGGATGGTGTCATTTATTTCAGTCTTACAGAAAAGTTCGAAAACACCAACTGTTTTTTCCACCAGCTCATAAAAGTTGTATTATTCGCTCAGTGTCCACAATGATAATAACATGAGAAAATAGTTTGCCCATGTTATGGGTATTTGTTGTTGTCTCTGCAATAATTTCTTGTAAGGCTCTTTTGAAGAACACTGGTTTTTGTAATACCTCAGTGTTAGGGTCGGCAATATCAAATTACAGACCCAAAGGAAGTTAAGTTAAAGATCTTGGATTAATAAGTAAGATATGAATATTCACTGGGCCAATTTTTAGTGATACGTAAGGGATTTCTCTATTAAGAAGGGACATTGTGATTTTAGGTTCTCTTGTACTCTGCCAAGGGCTTCTCTGGTGGTTCAGCAGTAAAGAACCCACCTGCCAATGCAGGAGACGTGAGTTTGACCCCTGGGTGAGGAAGATGCCCTGGAGAAGGAAATGGCAACCCACTCCAGTATTCTTGCCTGAGAAATCTCATGGACAGAGGCGCCTGGCGGGTTACAGTCCATGGGGTCGCAAGAGTCGGACATGACTTAGTCACTAAGCGGCAACAAATACTGTGCCAATAGAGTATGAGGGGTTCAGTTAATGATAGACTTTTTCTTATAATTAGGACAGTATCATTATAACACCACTGTGTGTCCTAGCAAATCACTTAACTCCTCCAGATCACAGTTTCTCTCTTATATCATAAAGACATTAGATCATCTCTAAAGCGCAGTCTAGCTCGAAGAGTCCCTCATTCTGAAGCGCTAGAATCACAGAGAGAAAGGGTCTCTGAGCACACTTTTACCATTGAGGAGTGACCTGGTGCCAGGAAGAGTGCAGCTGACTGTTGTTTCACTGAGATTGTGAAGTTTCTGCATAGGATTGCACGCAGGTCCTGGAAGAAACCGCCTATGTGTCATGAATGATTGTCTGCTTGCCATTCAAACATTTCAAAGATATCTCAAATAAGGATTTTTCAAGCAAAGCCAGGAGTCACATTTTTTTCTATAATAGTACCGGTCCCACTTAGCAGCCCGGAACGGTGGCGGCAGCGGCGTGGGCTCCCGCAGAGGGAGGCGGCGGGGACCCACACCGGAGCCCAGCCGCTCCAGAGCACCCCCCTGCGCGGGAACGAGCGGAACCGGGGCAGAAGCAGAGCTGCACTTTGTGGGTTTTGCAGAAGCATCAGTGCAGCAGGGAGGGCGCTGAGTCAGGCCTGGGCTGTCCCAGCACGGGCTCCAGGCGGGGGACCAGCGCCTGCAGAAAGAGACCAGCTCCGCCGCCGGAGGTGGGCAGCGGCAGCTGCGGACCGCGCAGGGCACAGCCCTGCCAGCCTCTCTTCCCGCCGCTCACCCAGCTCCCTGCAGGACTCAGGGCTCCATGGAATCAGAGGGGAAAAATAATAATGTTTTATCAGTCACACTGTCCTGCTGCTTAGGTTTTTTTCTTTCTCGTTTCCATTCTGCTGCTTTCCACCCCCCCCCCCCAATTTATAGTTAAATAGTATCTTACAGTCTACTATTTGTTTTATGAGTTCACCTGTTAGCCTGTTTAATCAGTCTTCCTTAGCTTTACAAATGTCTTCTTGAAAATATATTGATGAGTTTCTATTTGGAATTCTGAGTGATATTAACAGGTGGAAAAAAACTTTTTGAAACAACCGTATTATAATATTATAGGATTAGCTTTCAAAGTTAGTGCTGAAAGAAAAGTATTATTCTACCCCTGTTTTTTCATGCTGTATAAAATGTAAAGTGGTCACTAGTAACTGATTTCTGCTCACAAAATGGAATTGTGCCCAATGCATAAATGCAATTTATTTTAAAGAGGCATTGCATCTCTGAATAGAAGATGCTAAATGCTATTCTCGTTTCCTAATGAATCTCTTGAAAACATAACTTGACCTGCATTATGCACTTCTGTCATGCAGCATCAAGACTACTTCAAATTTATTTCAGATTTTTAATGCTGTCCCTAGAAATTCTAAATGTGAGGCACATAAAACACAATAGCATGGTATTAACTTTTAGGGGTGAGGACCACTAGTTTACTAAAAACATGTGAAAATTTATTTAACTCTTCTAAGTAACAATTTTTATCTAAATTAAGTAGTAAATGGCACCAACATGAGTACAAGTCAAATGTTGCTGAATATATTAAATGTGAACTTAAATTTGATAAATATAGAAATATTTTCTTTCCTTTGAATTTCTTCCCCATCAAGTTTTTAAACCAAAAAATACATTTATTTGGTTGCAACTTGGGAGCTATTCAGTGGCTCACATCTTGAAATCTTGGGATACTTGTTACACCCATCACTAAGTTATCTTGTTCTAAAAGTTTCTCGTTATGACAGCAATATGGATCTCAAATTTTATCTATGGCTAGTTCTGACACATCAGATTTTGAAGCCCAACAGCTTTGAAGTAACGGAGTTCTTAAATGTGATACTTTCCTTGGAAATTAATATATTTATTTTCCATAAATCTACCTGCTCTAAGTATTCTATAAGACAATAAAAAATTTTAAAGTATATGCATTCATTTGCTAGGGCTGCCGTAACAAAGTACCATGAACTGAATGGCTTAAACGGCAAAAACGTATTGTCTCACATTTCTGGAGGCTTCAAGTCCAAGATCAAGGTGTCAGCAAGACTGGTTCCTCCCGAGGGCCATGAGGAAGCTCTGTTCCTCTAAGCTCCAGTGGGCGCTGGTGATCTTTGGCAATCAAAGCTTGTAGAAGTATCACCCCAACCACAGCTTCATCTTCACCTGGTGTTCGGTCCACATGTCTGCTACTCAGATTTCCCTTTCTGAAGACCCCAGTCACACTGGGTTAGCGTTCTCATTTTTAGTTTGCTTACCTCTGCAAAGGCCCTGTCTCCAAATAAGGTTACATTCTGAGGTACGGGGGGGTTAGGAGTTCATCATATGAATTTCAGAGGAACACAATTTTGACTCATAACGAACAGCAACAGTCTTATAAGAGCAACAGTATGCCACACACAGTGTTTATGTTGCATTGTGTGTGTGTGTGTGTGTGTGTGCTCAGTCATGTCCGACTTTTTGTGACCCCATGGGCTCCTCTGTCCATGGGATTTCCCAGGCAAGAACACTGGAGTGGATTGCCATTTCCTACTCCAGCGGATCTTCCCAATCCAGGGATTGAACCCATGTTTCTTGTATCTTCTGCATTAGCAGGTGGATTTTTGACCACTGCGTCACCTGGGAAGCACACACAATGTTTAAAGTAACAAAAATAAGCTGTTACTTTTTACCACATTTTACAGGTAAAGAAGCATATGTATTTACAGTCATCCACTGTATCTGAGGGGATTGGTCCCAGGACTCCTATAGAGACCAAGACCCACAGATGCTTGCGTCTCTTATATAAAACAGTGTAGTGTTGTATTTAACCTTACACACATCCCTCCATATACTTTAAATCATCTCTAAATTACTTATAATACCTAATACAATATAAACTCTGTAATTGTCAGTATAAATGCTATAAAATAGTTGCTGGCATGTGGCAAATTCAAGTTTTGCTTTTTGGAACTTTCTGGCATATTTTAAAAAATATTTTCCATTCATCATTGGTTAAATTCAAGGATGTCAAAAAGGAAGACCAGCTGTATTTGTTATTTTAATCTTTTCTATTAGCCTCAGATATTTAAAGATTTTGACTGCAGCATATTAGACTAGTGTTCATGAGACATATTCTGTAGAATTACCTTTACAGAGTGTTTCATGACTCATGGCTCATTTTCCTAACTTTAAGTTAAGTTTTAATAATAAATCCAGTATTAATAATAGGAAATGTTTGTTAGGTACTTATATATGCCAGTTGCTATGCATGGGACTTTACGAAATACTAGGATATTTAATCCTCCAAACTGTGTGAGTAGGTACCAGTATTATTGTGATGTAAATATTAATAATTACCTTTATTTCACAGATGATGAATCTGCCACCAAGAGATGAGTACATGGTGGGTAGTGGAGTCAGATTTGCATTCAAGCCTGTGGCACAGGGTCCCTTCCTAACCTCATAATCAAGATTTGCCTTGTCATTTATGTTTTATTTGGGCTAATTTCATAGGAGAATTATCTGGCTGTGAGAGTTTTTAATAATTCACCAGCCCCTTCCATTTTAGTGATATCATTCATTGGTGCCTGGAAAGTTCTTTCATGGCAGAGATGTCTGCATTTTAACCTTGACTTTTATCCAAAATCATGAATTATCTCTTTTTATAAGACAAGGATGCTCTGTGCAAGGTGAAATAACTCAGTAGTCAATTTTGGTGACAACCTCTAAAAGAGTCTTAAGGTAAGTTTCTAAGTAAAGTTGTCATCAAGTAACTCTGCATTCTAGTCTATCTCTTAAATTCAGTGTCTTCAAAAGTGAATTTTAAAAAATAATGACACCATTGATCCAAGACTGCCAAGTTCCTCAGATAAGGCTTAGTCTCTCTCTAGGATATTCTAAATCTAACCTCAAGAAGGCAACATCATTTTTTTTTCAGATTATAGCAATACACTTTAGCACTCTCTCAGTAGGGCATAAAGGGGGATGGGGGAACATAAACTGCTTCAAGCATAGTGGTAATATTTAGAAATATTTGCCGCAAGTATCTGAAGTAGATCTCATGCGTGCACTTATGGTTTCAGAACTGGACTGTAAATACAGGACAGTGGACCAATCTCAGTGTGACCATGCAGTCATTAACTGTGCTGGTACATAAATTATAGCAAAAACAGAAAACATGGTCTCGTTCTATTCAGGTTTCGAGCATAAAAATGAACAAAAAATTTCGGTTAGCCTTAGAGATGACATTGACAGAATGGGAAAATTTCTTATAAAAAGTAAATCTAGTGTTGGAATTTTTAATTCAAAATACTTAAAACTGCTAGAAAGCAAAAACTGGAAGAAAAAAAAAAAAGTCTGAATCATCCTGCTTCCTCTCCAGTCACCATAGGTCGTGGTTGGAATTGAATTCAAATAAAAATAACTTCTCAAAAATATTGAGCCAAGGTTTTGTTTTGTGTTCATTTTTGTTCTTTTGATTATTCAAATCATGAAATATACTCTTCTGCTAAATTGTTCTTTTTTACATTTGTATATTCAGTGGCATTTTAATTCTCATTAGACTTCTCTATATATCAGATCATCCTAGGATATAATTTCATAACATTCATGAAATGCTCCTTATATTTTTAAAGGACTTCCCTATAGCTCAAATGGTAAAGAATCTACCTGCAATGAAGGAGACCCAGGTTCGATCCCTGGGTCAGGGAGATCCCCTGGAGAAGGAAATGGCAACCCACTCCAGTATTCTTGCCTGCAGAATCCCACAGATGGAGGAGCTTGGTGGACTGCAGTCCATGGGGTCGCAAAGAGTTAGACACGATTAAGTAATTAATGCACGCACATATTTTTAAAATCCTAAAGCATTTTTTCAAAAATAAACTTTTAATTTTACAATAGTTTTAGATGTACAGAACCATGAAGATGGTACAGAGAGTTTCAAACTCAGTTTTCCCTACTAACATCTTACTTTAGCATGGTACATTTGTCATGACTAGTGAGCCTATGTAGAAACATTACTGTTAACTAAAGTCCATGCTTCGGTTTCCTTCAGTTCAGTTCAGTTGCTCAGTCATGTCTGACTCTTTGTGACCCCATGAACCGCAGCACTCCAGGGCTCCCTGTCCATCACCAACTCCCGGAGTTTACTCAAACTTATGTCTATCGAGTCTAAACTCATGCCATCCAGCCGTCTCATCCCCTGTCATCCCCTTCTCCTCCTGCCCCCAATCCCTCCCAGCATCAGGGTCTTTTCCAATGAGTCAGCTCTTCGCATTAAGTGGCCAAAGTATTGGAGTTTCAGCTTCAGCATCAGTCCTTCCAATGAACACCCAGGACTGATCTCCTTTAGGATGGACTGATTGGCTCTCCTTGAAGTCCAAGGGACTCTCAAGCGTCTTCTCCAACACCACAGTTCAAAAACATCAATTCTTCAGTGCTCAACTTTCTTTATAGTCCAACTCTCACATCCATACATGACCACTGGAAAAACCATAGCCTTGACTAGATGGACCTTTGTTGGCAAAGTAATGTCTCTGCTTTTTAATATGCTGTGTAGGTTGGTCATAACTTTCCCTCCAAGGTCGGTTTCCTTAGTTTTTATTAACCAAACGTTCTTTTTCTCTTCTAGTATCCCGCTCGGGGAGTACAGATAGCATGGTACAGTTTAGTCATTTCTCCTTAGGCTACTCTGATCTGTGCCATTTCCCAAGACTTTCCTTGTTTTTGATGGTCTAGAAAGTTTTGTGGGGGTAGTAGTTAGGCATTTTATAGAATGCACCTGAATTGAAAACTGCCTGGTATATTTCTCATGATTTGAACTGGGGCTTTGGACTTTGGGAAGGAACACTACAGAGACTACTTTCTCATCACATCATTTCTCATACATTTAATGCATTGTTGAAAAAGGAAGCTAGAGACCTGAAGTAACACTCTCTGATTCATGTCTTCCCAAACGAAATAGTTCTATTAAAAACAGTCCTGTTATACACATAAAAGCACAAAGTAGAATGGTGGTTGCCAGGGGCTGAGAGTAGGGAAATGGGGAGACGGTGATCAAAGGGTACAAACTTTCAGTTATACAGAATGAATAAATTGTTAATGGACTTGCCTGGAGGTCCAGTGGTTAAGACTCTGTGCTTCAACTGCAGAGGGTAAGTGTAAAATCCCCAATCAGGGAACTAAGATACCACATGCCATGCAGTGGAACGAAAATAACTAAATAAAATAAAACGTGGGGGAAAATATGTTAAAATACAGTTATCATAGATTAATTGTACATAGCAGGATAATATTCCATTTTCACTTTTACAGAATATTTAAAGCCCTGTTTTTTATTTAGTTAATATAAAGTTAAATTTTATAATTTGATGCCCACTGAAAAGTTCTTGGGAAAGATTGAAGGCGGGAGGAGAAGGGGACAACAGAGGATGAGATGGTTGGGTGGCATCACTGACTCAATGGACATGAGTTTGAGTAAACTCTGGGAGTTGGTGATGGACAGGGAGGCCTGGCGTGCTGCAGTCCATGGGATCGCAAAGAGTCAGACACGAATGAGCGGCTGTACTGAACTGAACTGAAAAGTTCTAAGGAAATATATCTATAACTAATGAATTTTCAATTTCTGCTTATAAAGATATTCTAGTTTAAATGAAGTCATTTTCACATATAGATTTTTTAATCAAATTTTATAATAAAGCTAGAAATTCACCTTAAGGATAGAAAATATCCTCCAATTCGTAGACTTTGTGAATCCTAATGTGGCATCTGAATCCATTCACTCACAGCAACTGCTTCTGCTGTGAGTAACCTCGATTTTATATGTTCAGGTGACACAGCAAATAGAAATATGTTTTTTTAAATTGGTTCGATTGATTTTAATGTGCCAAATATTTCCATACATGTAAGAGTTATAATTTAAACAGGCTACTGGATTGGGGATTCAGTGATAACTGTGGATTACAGATAGTCTTTGGCCAATACTTATTGTTTAGTAGATACCTGTCTTTTCCAATCAGAAGGCTCATGCCCACTGTACTGGGAATAATCTCCACACAAAAGATTTTTATTTTATCATTTCTTTTAGGGAAAAAAGGAATTACATCTTTCTGACTTTGCCTCTAAACCAGTAACGTTTTACAAAACATGAAATTTTACCACATTTTTGAGACTCAATTTCTTTATCTCTTTTTCTCATTTTAGGATTAGCGACCATAGTTTATGTTTTTTAATTACTTTATGGGGAGATGATATATATTAAGGATATAAAAATCAAAAGCTCACTGAGGAATGAATAAGCCTGGTTGTAGTGGTGGTTTAGTCACTCAGTTGTGTCCAACTCTTGCGACCACATGGATTGTAGCCCGCCAGATTCCTATGTCCATGAGATTTCCCGGGCAAGAATACTGGATTGGGTTGCCATATTCTTCTCTAAGGGATGTTCCCCACCCCAAGTCCCACCCCTCAGGGATTGAACTCGCATCTCTTGCATTGACAGGTGGTTCTTTACCACCGAGCTACCAGGAAGGCCCATGTCTAAGCCTAGTATTATTATATTGGGATTCTTGGTCAGAAGACCATTTCTCAGATATTCACAAAGTAACTGACAATAAAATAGCATTCACTAAAGGGTAATTTCCTCTATGGTAATATTTGTTGGAAAGGAGGCTGGCGATGCTTTTATCTCTAATATAATTTGATTTGATTTGATTTGAATTCTGCTTTCACTTGAAAAAGTAAAGCCTCCATAAGCACACACATGCTGAGCACATTGATGAACATGGATGGCTTACAGTGTTTGTTCAGAGAGTGCTTAAAATCTTTGAAAGACGTTGTTGACCAGTATATACCCAAGGCCTTGTATAGTACACACTGTTGACACAGGGGACGTTTTAATTATTAATGAATTAAAAAGTAAAGGATTTTGATCAAGGGTTTGGAAAATAGAAAGAAGCTCTATAAGTAACCTGAAGGGTGCAAATTAGAATGAACTGTTTAGAATACTGCAATCATCCAAGTGTCAGATAGGGCAACCGCAAACTCATGATGAATCCTGTACTATATTCTGAAGCATTTTAGTTTGATTTGTTGAATGCATAAGACCAATGCAAGGTAATAAAGAAGAGCATTACAATTAGTATATTTTTAATAGATTTTATTTTTTAGAGCAACTTTAGGGTCAGAGAAAAATTGAACAGAAAATATATTAATAGAAATTTCCTAAATATCCCCCACCCCGACATATAAACAGCCTCCTTCACTCTCAAAATCTTGCATCAGGTGGTACATTTGCTACAATCAATGACCCGACACTGATGCATAATAATCACCCAAAGTCCATAATTTGCCCTAGACATCACTCTTGGTGTTGCACATGCAGTGAGTTTAGACACGTATCTGACACATATCTGCCTCTATAGAGTAAAACAGAATACTTTTATGACACTGAACATCCTGCACTCCACCTGTTCGCGCCCCTCTCTCCACCCTTGGCAGCCACCTGTCCTCTAACTGTCTCCATAGTTTTGCCTTTTCCAGAATGTCATATAGTTGGAATCATACGTTATGTAATCTTTTCAGACTTTTTTCACTTAGTCATATGCATTTAAGGTTCTTCCATGTTTTTCTGTGGCTTTATATAAGTCATTTCTCTTAGAGCTGAATAATATTCCATCGTCTGAATGTAGCACAGTTTATTTCTCCATTCAGCTACTGAAGGACATTTTAGCTGCTTCTACATCTTGACAGTTATGGATAAAATGGGTATAAACATGGCAAATAGTTTTTTTTAAAAGCAAGTTTCTGATCACCACTTGTGCCAAGATAGTTTTAGGCCATATGTTGACAATAATGATGATTGCATATTTTCAAGTAATTTACATTATAACGTGAGTAATTTTTTTCTTCAGTAAACTTTACACTGTGTGTTTTTCACAGCCTACTGAGTTCAATATTGTTAGTACTGTTTCATTTTGCACTCTTAGTGATAGCATATTCAAGTGTCCATTTGCTTCGTATTAGAGCTGTGGCTCTCAACCAGATGCCGTTTCCCCACTCCTTGCCTTCTCCCCCCAGGGAACACAGAAATTTTGGTTATGTAACTATTGTCTATTGAGTAGAGACCAGGGATGTTGTTAAACATGTTGCAATACAATCCATAACAAAGAATATTCTGGCCCAAATTTTCAATAGTGCTGAATCTGCGAAATCTTGATTTCAAATTTGGTTCATATTAGTCCCTCACTCATCTACACATTTGGCTATTTTGTTGACATTGGCATGGATTTCTGGCAAATCATTCCAATTGTGCTTTTTTTTTTTTTTTTTGACTTCAGGTGTGGTACCCTGAAGAGGCTAAGGAAAATATCAGAGAAGTTTTCACATCAAATGTACTCATGAGAGCTTTATTGATTCCCATAGAGCAGTAGTTCTTCATGTCAGATGCCCATTAAAATTGTCTGCAAAGATATTGTAAATTCAGATACAGTTGTCATGGGCAAAGCCTGATCTCTTTCTCAGATTTGCCAGATGATACTACTGTGTGTCCACGGTTGGAAACCACTGTCAGAGGCCATGACCCTCAGCTCACGTTCACCCAACAAGACTGCTAGATGACCATATCTCTAAACCCAGAGATGCTTCTGCCTTAAAATCTACAGCTGTTTCCTCTTGCTGTTCAAATGGGGACATGATTGAACTGATACTCTACAAATCCATTCCCAATGAGGAAATGTCATTGAAAACATATTTTTGTGAAATGAGGGAGCTCTGAGTTAACAAATACTTTATCTAAGTATTTTTATAAGCTGTGCTGTAAAACATTGATGAGAAAGAGACTTTATAGACAGTGTGCTGAGTGGAACCCAACAGTATATGTTTGGTATATGTTTGCATATACCCACAGGGAGGCCTGGCGTGCTATGGTTCATGGGGTCTCAAAGAGTCAGACACGACTGAGCGACTGAACTGAACTGAACTGATAGATCCATTTAATTCATTTCACTGAAGTTTGAGTCTGCATTATGCCAGAATTTATTCATTATATCATAACATTAAATTTGATACATGGCTAACTTTTTCAGTATTTACATAGTCCTTAGAGACTCTTGGAGTCAGAGTCAGCTGACTCTTTTTTCATCAGTTCAGCTAACATCTGAGATGTTATTTTTACCTAGACTATGTGTACCCAGGTACACATCTGCTGAAGTTCCCCCAGAAAGTCTATGGCTCAACCAAGTGTGATTTTCTTAGACATCAAGCTTAAGTTCATAGGCACTCAGATGAAAAATGAATTACCTTTTATAAGTCACTCTCAAGTTAAATACACTGTAATCTCAAAGCTGCATCAGCAAGGGGTAATCATCTGTTTTAACCTTCTTCCAAAGACTAAGAAAACCTTGTTTCTTGCAGTTCCGTATTTCAATTTCCCTTCTAAATCTCAAACAATAATTAGAACATCTAGGTTGAAATCAAAACAATAATACATATTTTTAAAAATTTTAAGCCACTAAAAAGGAATTCACAGCAAGATTGTTGAGTGTAATACTAACATGTATTAGACCCTCAACAAATGTATTTTGAATAAAAATAAAAACGAAACAAGAATTATGGTAACAAGAAGGTGCCTATTGTGAAAGTCATTTGCATGTTCTGATGAAATGGTACTCAATAATGATGTGATAATAAGGTTGCTGGGTATTAATTATGAATTTGGCACCCAGTCTTTATCATTTAATGGCATTAAATGACATTAATGTCATTAAAAAATGACAGTTTTTGCCATCCAAGATCAACAAGTTAACTAATCTAAACCAAACCGAAGAAATTTTACTGAGTTATTTTTCTTTGTGAATTAGGAGGAAATGGTCAGTGTTTTAATATAAGTGAGAGATACATTAAAGTGTGGCTGAAATAGGAAAAGCCAGTGAGTCCACTTTATATATCGGACTTCCATAAGACCCATCCCTCTCTCCTTTCTATAAACAGGGCCACTGCTGTTTAGTTTAGAAAGTAAAACATGTTGTTCAAGGCAATAAACACCACACACGAATAAATAGTTTATGAAATATTGCATAACAATTTATGGTGACAGATGTTAACTAGACTTATTGCAATGACCGTTTCACAATATATACAAATATCAAACCATTATGTTGTACACCTGAAACTGATATAATGATATATATCATTATATATATATATATATATAATATAGTTTAGAAAAAAGAGTAGCTCATTTATTTAATGCTCAGACAACAAAATATCTGTCATATTACTAGCAGTGGAAAGCTAGAAATAAGGTGATAATCATGGGATATTTTATTACATATAGAGAATTTTTACCTAGAATCACACTTTATCAATTCAAATAATTTTTCAATCTTAGTAATTATCAGATTCTAAGGGAAAACATAAAGTAGGAAGATAGACATATTTTTAGCATGTTTAGTGTGGGTACTTTAGTGATTACGAACTCCCTAAAAATGTAACTGCTTTGTACTCCAACTCAGATATAAAGTCTTTTGTATGTTAGAACAAAAGTTAATGCACTAGTCCTCATGAAAACATGTTCTCGCAGCAAAGATTGATTCTATAAAATGCAGTTTTATTACTGTGCTGTGACATTGTAGCAAATACGGTTTCAGAATTCACTCTTTCCATTGCCTTGTGAAGTAGCAGCAGCAACACAGTTCAGAGAATTCCAGACCAGTTTGAATGTAAACCCATCAAATTCAAAGTCCCATTCTATGGTGAACAGCACCATCAAAAGAAGCTTTTGAAAAGTCCTCTGGGCTGGTGCACTGGGAAGACCCAGAGGGATGCGATGGGGAGGGAGGTGGGAGTGGGGATCGGGATGGGGAACACATGTAAATCCATGGCTGATTCATGTCAATGTATGGCAAAAACCATTACAATATTGTAAAGTAATTAGCCTCCAACTAATAAAAATAAATGAAAAAAAAAAAAAAAGTCCCCTGGGTCAGAAAGGAAAACAGGGTAGAATGTAGCCAAAGGCATGCTGATTACTCTCCTGTGGGTTCTGAGTTGCTATTACCCTCCAGAGGACTGCGTCTGGAGTGGCAGGATCATGTTCATTATTCTTGAGATTGTAAATTAGTGTTGAGGTCTACAATTCTGAATAATGAAAATGTTAAGAAACAGAGCTTTTTCCTCCCAGGAGTTCCATTAACAAGATTTCTTCAGTTTGGGGTAGTTTCCAGACTTTTCGAGAGCCTTCTTCTTGCCAGCAGAAGCCCTCGTTAAATAATTTTCCCAGACGTGAGAACTTCTCATGTTTTTTATTTTCTCAAAACGTGAAATGAAGCCTAATTTCCTTATTCTATACATTCCTATCATTCAGCAAGATATATGTTTGGTGGTAGTAGTAATAATCACAATAACACTACCTAGAATAAAGAGTACTAACACTTTGGGCTTCTTAGGTGCCAGGTTTGACACTCAGTGCTTTCACCGGGTCATCTCATTCCAGCCTCTCGACAATCACGCTGTGATTGTAACTGTGGATTACAATTGTGATTGTAATTTCGGGTCAGTTTAGCAGGCATCGTCTGCTAAATTAATCACAAAGAGGCATAAAGAGCGGCCTAGACTCAATCCAGTTCAGAATCTGTGCCTCTAACCAGCATGCTCTACGGCCCCCTTTCTTGCTAAACAAATGTGACATTCAGGCTGGGGACACAGTACATGAGTGGCGTATCAATGCTTGATAAATCAATCAGTCAATCAAAGGTAAAATGAATATGCATGAAAGAAGATTTAGACTTAAAGTTTACAAAAGTCATTAAAAAAGAGGAGTAGAAATACACACTCATATCAGTATGTACCAAAATGACCTGTGAGTCATCGTACTTAGAATGTTAAATGTAAGCATGATTAAGTAGCTTAAATATTTATGATGTGAAATTGTGCCCATTTAGTTGGCATACAAAGCTATTGGCAAAGTTTTAACTCAATCTGCAGGATCACATCTTAAATTTATCAGTTAATGTTTTCTAAAGTTTAAAAAATGCGTGGTGAGATTATTGAGATCAATACATGAATGAAACAGGCATTAAGATGCAAATGGATGAGCTCTTCCTTTGTCCATCAGAACCTCTGTGACGCAGTTTTCCAGCACCTTTCTTCTCGTGATCCATGATTTTCACCATCTCTCAGCTTCTTTACTGGTGGCAGGACCTACTGGAGTTGTGATAAATATTGAGCTGTGTAGGTTAAACACAGAATCCCTCCTTCCCAGTAGATTATGTGTTTTCTGTCTTGACTTTTTCTCTGTTGCAGTTTATTATGCTGACATACCTTTTCATGCTGGCCTGGCTGGGAGTCACGGCATTCACCTCACTGCCGGTTTACATGTATTTCAACCTGTGGACCATATGCCGAAACACCACCTTAGTGGAGGGAGCGAATCTCTGCCTGGACCTTCGTCAGTTTGGTAGGTGGATCCCTGGCTGTAAATACAGCACCTCATACGGTTTGCCTCATTTTAAAATACTGTAATGGAAGAGAAAACAGCAACCCACCCCAGTATTCTTGCCTGAAAAGTCCCATGGACACAGGAGCCTGGCAGGCTACAGTCCTAAGAGTCGCAAAGGGTTGGAAATGACTGAGCAACTGAGCAAACTAGTGTAAACCACTTTGGAACCATCATTACTTCTACCAAAGAGATAGATGCATCAGAATCTTCATGTTTAAGTCATTCTTTTAAAACCAAACTAAGGGACTTTCAGAGTGATTGCAAGTTACTCTTTTGACATGAACCGTGTAGTGTTTGCATAGTATTTTCATTCTCCCCTGATAAACTATATAGTCTGTGAAGTCTGCTATGAAGATCACCTAAGAAATAGATGCTTCATTGTTTTCTGAAACAGGGGAAAAAACTAAACTTTACCATTTCATAATTAAAAAAAATACTAAATCAGTCAGTAGTCCTCTTGGGTTATATAATAATAATAATTTATTATGTGTATAAGGGCTTACAATGGTTTGTATATGTTTGCTGTTTAGTTCTCACAGTAATTCTCTGTGGTGGATGCTGTGGTTATCCTCTTTATAAATGACAAAACTGAGGTCCCAGGAGGTTAAATTTCCTGTCCAAGGTGACAGAGCTAGTAAGTGACCGCACCAGCTTCACTCCATCCAGTTTCAGAGTCTGTTTTTGGTTCGAAGTGAGCTGCCTCACTTGTTGAAACAAGTACTAAACTATGAATGTGGAAAGTTGAGTCTAATCTCACCTAACCTGTTTGGAATTCCATCCCATCCTTTGTAATAATACGGGGGCTACAGAATTTATAGAAGATATACAAAGTCATGTGCTCAAACTGATTTTTTTCTACAACACAGCTGTTAGTGGATTGCCATTCCCTTCTCTAGGGGATCTTCCTGACCCAGGGATCGAACCCAGGTCTCTTGCATTGCAGGTGAATTCTTTACCATCCAAGCCACCAGGGAAGACCTTTAAAATCTAATAGAGTGTTCTAAATGTTTTTCTCTAATGCGGGTGTCCCCGTACTTCAGGCAAGTGGGAAACAGTTCAGTAGAGGGGATTGCAAGGTTAGACTGTGGCTCTGAGGTTAGACTGTAGACAGACTGCAGGGTATGGTTGAACCAGTCCATCACCAGCTAGCCCTATGTTCCAAAACAGTGTCCACCTACGCTCTTGTTAGGAGTTCCAGCCCCCATTGTGTGATGCAGATGAAAATCAGGATGATCTGCTCTGTACATGGGGTTCTTGGCAAGAAGATGATGGAAGGAACGTGGACAGGTCTTCCCTGGGGAAAGTTTTAACCTTGGAATCATGTCCATGTAAGCAATGGCACCCCACTCCAGTACTCTTGCCTGGAAAATCCCACGGACGGAGGAGCCTGGTAGGCTGCAGTCCATGGGGTCGCTAAGAGTCGGACACGACTGAGTGACTTCACTTTCACTTTTCACTTTCATGCATTGGAGAAGGAAATGGCAACCCACTCCAGTGTTCTTGCCTAGAGAATCCCAGGGGACGGGGGAGCCTGGTGGGCTGCCATCTATGGGGTCGCACAGAGTCAGACATGACTGGAACGACTTAGCAACAGCAGCAAGCACAAGGAAAGGAAGCCTTGGCACCTACTGCTGGAGGTCACTGGAAAATAGCTGCTCGGGAAACCACAGCCCTAACTTCAGCATCCCAGCCCCCAACTAAAATGTCTTCCTTTAATTCTTCTAATCTGAAAAATTAAAATTGGAAGAGATGTGGCTAGTCTCACAGAGAGGGTTGCCAGGTAAATTACAGGACACCCAGTTAAATTTGAATTTCTGATAAGCAATATATTTTTTTAGTCCAGTACATCCCAGATATTGTAGGGGACATACATCTGGTAAGTGTAAAGCATGACTATGATTAAAGGTGCTCTTTGAACCTTAGCCCTGTTACGGCATAGTTCAGTTCAGTTGCTCAGTCATGTCTGACTCTTTGCAACCCCATGGACTGCAGCACACCAGGCCTCCCTGTCCATCACCAACTCCTGGAGCTTGATCAAATTCCTGTCCATCGAGTTGGTGATGCCATCCAACCGTCTCATCCTCTGTCGTCCCCTTCTCCTCCCACCTTCAATCTTTCCCAGCATCAGGGTCTTTTCAAATAAGTCAGTTCTTCACATCATGTGGCCAAAGTATTGGCATTTCAGCTTCAGCATCAGTCCTTCCAATGAACACCCAGGACTGATTTCCTTTAGGATGGACTGGTTTGATCTCCTTGCAGTCCAAGGGACTCTTAAGAGTCTTCTCCAACACCACAGTTCAAAAGCATCAATTCTTCAGCCCTCAACTCTCTTTATAGTCCATCTCTCACATCCATACATGACTACAAGAAAAAACCATAGCTTTGACTAGATGGACTTTTGTTGGGAAAGTAATGTCTCTGCTTTTTAATATGCTGTCTAGGTTGGTCAGAGCTTTTCTTCCAAGGAGCAAGGGTCTCTTAATTTCATGGCTGCAAGTCACCATCTGCAGTGATTTTGAAGGCCAAAAAAATAAAGTCTGTCACTGTTTCCCCATCTATTTGCCATGAAGTGATGGGACCAGGTGCCATGATCTTAGTTTTCTGAATGTTGAGTTTTAAGCCAACTTATTCACTCTCCTCGTACACTTTCATCCAGGATTTATTCAGGCTTAGCTTTTCTCTGTGATGTGAAGAGGTGTCATGCAACCTTTCACATCATCTGCACAGCTTTCTGTTTGCTCTTAACAAAGAATCTACTGCCTGGATAGCATTTATTTACCCTCCAAATAATACGTCTTTAATAAGAATCCTTAATGTGCATATGCAATAAAGTTATAAACAAAGGACATCAGAAAAGAAAAAAACCTGTGTTCCCCATCCCGATCCCCCCCCACCTCCCTCCCCATCCCATCCCTCTGTGTCTTCCCAGTGCATCAGCCCTGAGCACTTGTCTCATGCATCCAACCTGGGCTGGTGATCTGTTTCATCCTTGATAATATACATGTTTCGATGCTGTTCTCTCAGAACATCCCACCCTCGCCTTCTCCCACAGAGTCCCAAAGTCTGTCCTGTACATCTGTGTCTCTTTTTCTGTTTTGCATATAGGGTTATCGTTACCATCTTTTTAAATTCCATATATATGCATTAGTATACTGTATTGGTCTTTATCTTTCTGGCTTACTTCACCCTGTATAATGGGCTCCAGTTTCATCCATCTCATTAGAACTGATTCAAATGAATTCTTTTCAATGGCTGAGTAATATGGCAATAATCATTCCAATATTATAAAGTAATTAGCCTCCAACTAATAAAAATAAATGGGAAAAAAAAAGAAAAGAAAAAAACAAACCCCCCAATTGTGGATCACAATGGGTACAGACAGAGGCAACAGAATTTCCTGATGGGTTGTATGTGGGGGTTGACAGGAAAAGAGGATTCAAGAAGGAATTCATTTTTTTGATTAAGCAACTGGGAAGGTTGATTAGCTATCAAATGAGATGGGAAAGCCAGCCAGAAGAGCTTGCTCAGTGGTGGGGCAGGCAAGGGAGAAGATCAGACTTCAGTTTCGGCAGTGTTATTTTTCAGATGCTTATTAGAAGTCTGAATAGAGTTGTTAGGTAAGAAATTGGATATTTGGGTCTTGGTTTCAGGAGAGAAGTATGGGGCCACCTGTATGGATTTAGGAATGTTGATAATGTTTAAAGTTGAAAGCTCTGAGAATGGCTGAGGTCAGCAAAGGAGACAGATAACTGAGGACCGAACACTGGGAAGCACCGCTGAAAGAGATCCTAGCTCACTGGAGGAACCCAACAAAGATACTGAGAGGAAGAAGCCAGTGAGAACAGAAAGGTGAAAACAGGAGGATGTAGATTTTGGAATCCAAATAAAGAGACCAGGAAGGATGGATGTCTCCTCTGTCCATGAGATTTCCCAGGCAAGAATACTGGAGTGGGTTGCCATTTCCTTCTCCAGGGAATCTTCCCAACCCAAGGATTGAACCCACGTCTCCTGCATTGGCAGGCAGATTCTTTAACCACTGAGCCACCAGGGAAGCCTCGCAAGAGTCATCAGCTGCCTCCAATACTGCTGACTGGTGAATAGAAGGTGAACTAAGAATTCATCTTCAGTTTTAACAATGTGGAGCGCATGAATAATCTTCATAAGGAAAGTTTCAATGGAGGATTGGGGTGAAATTTGACTGGAAGGGTTTAAGTGAAAATGGAAAGAAAGGAATTGCAGACTGAGCCTAAGCAACACTTCGTAGAAGTTTTGCTGCAAATGTGAATAAAGAAATAGGCAATGAACTGCATGCATAGCCAGGCTGTTTCATGTGAATGAACGAAGTCTGCAACAGATCAGCAGGAGAAAGATGGCCTTCCTGGGAAGATTTCTCACTAATCATGATTTCTTAGACACATCTTCCAGAGGTTCTTTTTAACCCCTCTTAGACTTACCGTGGCAAAAAAGGAAGGTCCCAGAGAAGGATCTCTGAATTCAAGATATTGCAAGTAGATTTTTTTAACTGAAATAATTGCCCATACTATTGGCAAAGCAGGTTGGTATAGGCAGATCAGTAGACGGAGAGTTGATGGTGCACCTCAAAGCTAAGAATGTATGAATATGTGTACATATTAAAACTAAATAATATGTCCATATATTGCTATGCAGCAAGTGCTAAAAGCTGAGGTATTAAGTTTGCCCAGAAGTTGTGAATTTTTTCTTTCATGTATATATGTGTTTAACACTTCAGGAGTTCTCAAAACAAAATCAAAGACCCATTTTAGGATGAACTTGATCACTTCTGTAAAATGAGGTCTGTGGCAGTGCATCACCTATGTGCTTGTTAAAAATGCAATAGTCCTGGCAAATGTTCACAGACTCTGATAGAATAGTCCTCTGGTGGATCCAGAGATACAAATTTGTGATAGTCCCCAGGAGATTCTGATGCAATTCAGTTTAGTCACTCAGTCTTGCCCAACTCTTTGTGACCCCAAGGACTGCAGCATGCCAGACCTCCCTGCCCATCACCAACTCCTGGAGTTTACTCAAACTCATGTCCATTGAGTCAGTGATGCCATCCAACAATCTCATCCTCTGTCATCCCCTTCTCCTCCCGCCTTCAATCTTTCTCAGCATCAGGGTTTTTCCAGTGAGTTAATTCTTCGCAACAGGTGGCCAGAGTATTGGAATTTCAGCTTCAGCATCAGTCCTTCCAATGAACATTCAAGACTGATCTCCTTTAGGATGAACTGGTTGTATCTCCTTGCTGTCCAAGGGACTCTCAAGAGTCTTATCCAACACCACAGTTCATAAACATCAATTCTTCAGCGCTCAGCTTTCTTTATAGTCCAATCCTCACATCCATACATGACTACTGGAAAAACCAGAGCTTTGACTAGACAGATCTTTGTTGGCAAAGTAATGTCTGCTTTTTAATGTGCTATCTAGGTTGGTCATAACTTTTCTTCCAAGGAGCAAGTGTCTTTTACTTTCATGGCTGCAGTCACCATCTGCAGTGATTTTGGAGCCCCCCCCCCCAAATCTGCCACTTTTCCCCATTGTTTCCCCATCTACTTGCCATGAAGTGATGGGACCAGATGCCATGATCTTAGTTTTCTGAATGTTGAGCTTTAAGCCAACTTTTTCATTTTCCTCTTTCATTTTCATCAGGAGGCTCTTTAGTTCTCCACTTTCTCTCACAGGGGTGGTGTCATCTACATATCTGAGGTTATTGATATTTCTCCTGGCAATCTTGATTCCAGCTTATACTTCATCCAGCCCAGTGTTTCTCATGATGTGCTCTGCATATAAGTTAAATAAACGGGGTGACAGTATACAGCCTTGACATACTCCTTTCCTAATTTGGAACCAGTCTGTTGTTCCATGTCCAGTTCTAACTTGCTTCTTGACCTGCATACAGATTGCTCAGGAGGCAGGTCAGGTGGTCTGGTATTCCCATCTCTTTAAGAATTTTCCACAGTTTATTGTGATCCACATAGTCCAAGGCTTTGGCACAGTCAATAAAGCAGAAATAGATGTTTTTACTGGAACTCTCTTGCTTTTTCAATGATCCAGCAGATGTTGGCAATTTGATCTCTGGTTCCTCTGCCTTTTCTAAATGCAGCTTGAACACCTGGAAGTTCACATACTGTTGAAGCCTGGCTTGGAGAATTTTGAGCATCACTTTACTAGCTTGTGAGATGAGTGCAGTTGTGCAGTAGCTTGAACATGCTTTGGCATTGCCTTTCTTTGGGATTGGAATGAAAAGTGACCTTTTCCAGTCCTGTGGCCACTGCTGAGTTTTCCAAATTTGCTGCTTTATTGAGGGCAGCACTTTCACAGCATCATTTTTTAGGATTTGAAATAGCTCAACTGGAATTCTATCACCTCCACTAGCTTTGTTCATAGTGATGCTTCCTAAGGCCCACTTGACTTCGCATTCCAGGATGTCTGACTCTAGGTGAGTGATCATACCATCCTGATTATCTGGCTCATGAAGATCTTTTTTGTACAGTTCTTCTGTGTATTCTTGCCACCTCTTCTTAATATCTTCTGCTTCTGTTAGGTTCACACCATTTCTGTCATTTATTGTGCCCATCTTTGCATGAAATATTCCCTTGGTATCTCTAATTTTCTTGAAGAGATCTCTAGTCAGGAGATTCTGATTCAGTTGATCCATAAACCAACTGGAGCAAGGATAAATAGGAGTGAAATTGCAGCTTTTTATTTCTTCTTACTAATAACACTGTTTTCAGCGTTAGCAGAGAGAAATTGTTCCTTTGGGCAATATGCTTTTTTTTTTTTAATATATATATTTTTTTATTATTATTTTTTTTTCCAGTGGGTTTGTCATACATTGATATGAATCAGCCATGGATTTACATGTATTCCCAATCCCGATCCCCCCTCCCACCTCCCTCTCCACCCGATTCCTCTGGGTCTTCCCAGTGCACCAGGCTGGAGCACTTGTCTCATGCATCCCACCTGGGCTGGTGATCTGTTTCACCATAGATAGTATACATGCTGTTCTTTTGAAACATCCCACCCTCACCTTCTCCCACAGAGTTCAAAAGTCTGTTCTGTATTTCTGTGTCTCTTTTTCTGTTTTGCATATAGGGTTATCGTTACCATCTTTCTAAATTCCATATATATGTGTTAGTATACTGTATTGGTCTTTATCTTTCTGGCTTACTTCAGTCTGTATAATGGGCTCCAGTTTCATCCATCTCATTAGAACTGATTCAAATGAATTCTTTTTAATGGCTGAGTAATATTCCATGGTGTATATGTACCACAGCTTCCTTATCCTTTCATCTGCTGATGGGCATCTAGGTTGCTTCCATGTCCTGGCTATTATAAACAGTGCTGCGATGAACATTGGGGTGCACGTGTCTCTTTCAGATCTGGTTTCCTCAGTGTGTATGCCCAGAAGTGGGATTGCTGGGTCATATGGCAGTTCTATTTCCAGTTTTTTAAGAAATCTCCACACTGTTCTCCATAGCGGCTGTACTAGTTTGCATTCCCACCAACAGTGTAAGAGGGTTCCCTTTTCTCCACACCCTCTCCAGCATTTATTGCTTGTAGACTTTTGGATAGCAGCCATCCTGACTGGCGTGTAATGGTACCTCATTGTGGTTTTGATTTGCATTTCTCTAATAATGAGTGATGTTGAGCATCTTTTCATGTGTTTGTTAGCCATCTGTATGTCTTCTTTGGAGAACTGTCTGTTTAGTTCTCTGGCCCATTTTTTGATGGGGTCATTTATTTTTCTGGAATTGAGCTGCAGGAGTTGCTTGTATATTTTTGAGATTAATCCTTTGTCTGTTTCTTCATTTGCTATTATTTTCTCCCAATCTGAGGGCTGTCTTTTCACCTTACTTATAGTTTCCTTTGTAGAGCAAAAGCTTTTAAGTTTCATTAGGTCCCATTTGTTTATTTTTGCTTTTATTTCCAATATTCTGGGAGGTGGGTCATAGAGGATCTTGCTGCGATTTATGTCGGAGAGTGTTTTGCCTATGTTCTCCTCTAGGAGTTTTATAGTTTCTGGTCTTACATTTAGATCTTTAATCCATTTTGAGTTTATTTTTGTGTATGGTGTTAGAAAGTGTTCTAGTTTCATTCTTTTACAAGTAGTTGACCAGTTTTCCCAGCACCACTTGTTAAAGAGGTTGTATGCTTTTATAGACTAACGGAGGCTTTGTACAAGCAGAATACTTTCAGATCCTGACCTCATCTGGAGCATAGTTATCCAAATAATTCTGATGCCTACACCATGACATTAATGGACCAAACCAATGAAGTAGCTACAATTGAATCTGAAGATTCTGGTGGCTAGATCCCATTGAATTCAGATTGAAAATGTTTTAAATTGCTTAAGGCTTGAATAGTCTTGATCTTCCATTCTTAGTTTTATTTTTCATGATTATTGTCAAGCCGTGAAAGCTGAGGAAGAGTTTTTCCATTACAATATAACATAAAAGGAAACTTACTCATATTTTATCCACTCAAGTTTCTTTTTTTCTCTTTGGGATCCTGAAAATATGTAAAATATTAAACTGTAATTTTCTGAATGTTGTAGGAATTGTGACAATTGGAGAGGAAAAGAAAATCTGCACTGTCTCTGAGAATTTCCTGAGAATGTGTGAATCCACTGAGGTGAGTGTTGTTACAGCCTTTAATTTTGTTAGAATTTGAGCTTCATTTTGTTATTTGAATATATAATTAAAGCGACATCGAATTCCCGCCTTTTTCTTTCAGAGGCAAGTTCACTTGCAATGTTGTTATGCAGGGGGATGAGAAGATAAATAAGAATGACATACTCTGCGTATTTCAATAAAAACTTATGATAAAAATTTTTTTCTAGAAACTATCATTTTAATGAAAGTTGAAAAATCATAAGGCTATATTTTAAAAGATATGCCATAGCCTTCATGGTTATAATATTACTGGAAACCATCATTATTAATCATGATCTCATCTTTAACATGAAATTATACTAAAATGGTGTAGTTGCAAAGATTTAAACAACTTGCAGGAGAAAAGATATTGTGAGGTGCACTTCGGTTAAAGAGGCGCAGAGTTCTTACTCCTAAGGCTACGCACGCCTTATCACGCTTCTGTTGTAACCCTGATGCATGTCTGTTTCTCTCTGGTTTCTTTGCAGCTGAACATGACCTTCCACTTGTTTATTGTTGCCCTTGCCGGAGCTGGGGCTGCGGTCATTGCTATGGTAAGACCTCAAAGCTCTGAGGCTTGGTTTTTCACTTTGCCTGTAGAGACGATCATTTGCCTCTAATATCCAAAGTCTGTAGGAATCATGTGTATTTTAGAATCATTTAAAAAAAGAGGGGGGGGGGATGGGCAAATAATTAAGTGAAAAATAGGCTTAATCTAAAGAAAGATATTTGTTACAATAGAATTGACGTTTAGTAATCAGTTGAAGGATTCAGATGCTCCATAATATTGGTAACACTAACCAAAATAAGTAAATTCCTTAGCATTTTAAATATGAGACTACTAGTAACATTAAAAAATCATTTATTTAGCATATACTATATATGCATCAATGGGATATTTGAATAATTTAATCAATTCCTTATCTTACGTTACACTTTTTTCCTCCTTATGGAGTCATTTATGAAAAAAGGATTAATTTATTTTTCTTCACATAAACCTTAGTAGTTTCTTGTCGTGTCTTCTGTATATAACTTTCTTAAAAAATGTTAAGAACAAGTCCTGAAAGTCAGGTTTTACCAAGTTTTGAGGACCTGAATTTTGCCAGATCCAGTCTCTTCTTTGTAACTCACCACGAGTTCCATTTGTTTAGTGGAAGGCCAAGTGGCAACAATGAACAAGGACCCTGCCTGTTGTAGGAGCTTCTGCAGCCGGGTTCCTCAGTCCTTATTTCCGTGTCCTAGAATATAAGTAGCAGAGAGCTCTCGAAGGTGCCCAGTAACCTCAGCTATGGAATAGCTACTTCAATACCCAGAAATGATGAGTTAATTTGGAACTATCTAATTCCTTTCCTTATGGTGCCAATACATTGTCCAATGTGTTGGTGAAAGGAACATTCGGGAAAAAATGAGTGCTTTTCTCTCGTCAAAGACTGAAAACAGGAAAGCAGAGACAGTGTGCTGGTGAGCCACTTTGGACCAGTTATTTTCAGTGACTTCATAAATAAATTTGTATTAAGACCTGACTCTGTTTTATAAAACTGTTCTCAAAGATGTGTATGCATGTCACTTCAGTCGTGTCTGACTCTTTGCAACCCCAGGGACTGTAGCCCACCGATGGGGCTCCTCTGTCCATGGGATTCTACAGGCAAGAATCCTGGAGTGGGTTGCCATGCCCCTCTCCAGGGAATCTTCCCGACCCAGGGATGGAACCAGCATCTCTCATGTCTCCAAGTTCTTTACCACTAGCACCACCCTATTTTCAAAAATACCTGACAAAAATAGCCATATCAGGGCAATAGTGGATTTTCAGATATTTTAATTCAATATCATGCTAATTGCTCAACATTGTAGATTTGGTGTATAAATGTCTCCATAAGAATTTCACTTCAGAATATGAGATGTTTAACAAGATCTCACTGCCCGAATAATTGAGGGGGTCACAATAAAACAATAAGCAAAGGCCTTATATTCTTAACATAGAATTATCCATAGGTTCTGGGCAGTGATATCCCAGACCCCGTAATCCCAAATAGCCCAGCTGTGAGACAACAGGAAACATCTGTCCACCGGCATCCACACACACATCTCTGCCCAATGGATAAATCTAGGGTCGTGTATCTTCAAGCAATACACACCCATGTATAAAACATCTATCAAATCATTTTCTGAAAAGAAGTACATAATAAAGCATTTGTTTGCATTTGCAACATATGTGTGTGTGAAATTCTGTGTAAAAACACATGCCTTCAGGCACACATTAGTGAAAATACCTGTCTGAACAAAATAGTGTTTAAATGACTCTAAAAATGCTTCCTATAAAGTGATTCTATTATCAAAAGACTTTAAGATGATAGAAAATTTAAATGTTATGTATTTCTTAAGAAATCTGCATAGATTTAGGAATTAACTTATAAATAAAGTTTATTTCAAACAGCAAGAGTTTAGAAGATTACTTTCTTAAGTACTAAGCATCCTTTTAGATATCTAAATAAAGGCAAAGCATGAGTTCCTTAAGAAGTTAATAACTTCTAAATATTGATTGACATCCCAAGTTTATGTTTCTGGAAACAGGGAAAATACTGATAGAACTACTTCTGTTGTTCCCAGTAATAATATAGCTACCATAGCACAGCTATTAGCTAACATTTCTTTAAAATATACTTGGTTGAAGTTACCATCAAATGCTTTATCTGTACTTGTAAGATATCAACTGTCATTAACCTCAACATATCTCATCCAACTCTCACAAGACAGCTACCATAATTATTTCTATATTAGAGATCAGAAAATTGAGATGAATTTCACTCTTAAATACCAAGGCATTTAAAAATCCTCTGTAATTTAAGACAAGGGCTGTAAGAATGTGGACTAAGGTTCATGTGTGCTCTACTCCGCCTGCATGCGGGACACCTGGGTTCGATCCCTGGGTCGGGAAGATCCCCTGGCGGAGGTATGGCCACCCACTCACATATCCTTGCCTGGAGAATCACCATGGACACAGGAGCCTGGCGGGCTACCGTCCATAGGGTCACAAAGAGTCGGACACGACTGAGCGACTAAGCAGGGCATAGCACTACTCCATTATTTTTTATTATTATGTTAGGAAGGTCTGTCTGCTGACAGAAGTAGTCAACTTAGCATCTCTAGATTTCGGCGATCAGGATTCATCTGCTGAGGTCCGGTAACAAGCCTGGAGCTTGCATTAACCTAGGGCCAGGTGAAATATCTGAAAACCTGCTGGGAAACTCCAGTCTCTAGAGTAACATTGACATTCTTTTCAGTATTTCACTCATAGATTCTTAGTAATAATTTAAGGGTCATATTTTTCTCAGATTTCAAAGAGAAAGTTTCTAAACATCTAAAAATAAATTCATTTTAGCATTTTAGATATGAGACTACTAGTAACATTAAAAAACCATTTATTTAGCATATACTACATATGCATCAATGGGATATTTGAATAATTTAATCAGTTCCTTATCTTACGTTACACTTTTTTCTGAGTATCAGCTGCTTGATGAGCACTCTCCAAGGCCCTTGATATTTTCACAGCAACAACAACACAAATTTGGCTGTGTGTACAAGCCTTACTTAATCCACATACGTACAGTGATTAAGCTTTCACTATGAAAATGCAGGAATATAATTCAGAGCTCCTACTTCCATGTGGCTTACAATTTCTAAACAAATGAAACAAAATACAGAATTTGAGAGGAATTTCATTGCTTTACTGTATCACTGTATTAAAATTATTTTGTCAAAATTCCTTTCCACTGCCTATTGACGGCCTGAACATGAACATACTACAGTGGTCACCGTTTAGAATTTACCTTGCATTCTTTATGTTCATCCCTACTTTTCTAGAATGAGCCTAGCTCCTATCTTGACTAATCAAAATTTTCAAGTTCTTCAAAAAACTAAAAATAGAGCTACCATATGACCCAGCAACTTCACTCCTGGGTATATATCTGAAAAGAAAAATTACTAGTTCAAAAAGATAGATGAACCCCAGTGTTCATAGCAGCATTATTTACAATTTCCAAGACATGCAAGCAACCTCATTGTCCATCAACAGATGAATTGGAAAAAGATGAGGTGTATATACAATGGAATATTACTATTCCGTTACAATGGAATATTCCATATATACAATGGAATATTACTCAACCATAAAAAAGAAGGAAATTTTGCCATTTGCAACACCACAGATGGACCTGAAGAGTATTATGCTAAGTGAAATAAGTCAGATAGAGAAAGACAGCTACTGGATGATATCACTTATATATGGAATCTAAAAAGTACAACAAGCTAGTGAATATACAAAAAAGCAACAGACTCACAGAAAAAAAAAACAAAAAAAACTAGTAGGTACCCGTGTGGAGAGGGAAGGAAGAGGGGCAACATAGGGGCAGGGGATTAAGAGATATAAGCTATTATGTATAAATTACAAGGACATATTGTACAACACTGGAATATAGCCAATATTTTATAATAACTATAAATGGAACATAAGCTTTAGCAATTGTGAATCACTATACTGTATCCCTGTAACTTACATAATATAGAATATCACTATAATTCAATAAAAACTTTTCCTGTTCTATATTACTTTATTTTAAGTAGAAATAATGCTACCCTTTAAGGCTCAGAGAAAGTACATACCCGACGACTTAGTTTCTCTTTCCTATTCATCCATCAAAATCCACCAACTGGAAAATGTCTTTTTCTCTCTCAAAGACTATAAGGAAGGCAAAGAAAGAAAAACAAATAAGTGATCTCATTGCTCAGTCTATTCAGGTAAAACCAGGAGCTTCATTATTTCATACTTTATTCCTCAGGAAAAATAGGGAGCTTCCTTCTTGAACTATTCTAGCTATTATGAATGTATATAAATGTACAAGATTCAGGGACTTCCCTGGTGATCCAGTGGTTAACACTCCATTCTCCCAAAGCAGGGGGTCCAGGTTCCATCCATGCTCAGGGAACTAGATCCCACTTGCTGCAACTAAGAGTTCTCATGGTACAATGAAGACTGAATAGCTGGCATGCTGCAACTAAATAAACAGTGCAGACAAATAAACATTTTTTAAAAATTTAAACAAAATAATACAAGATTCACATGACACATTGCTTGCTCTCTTGTAGTTCGCAACGTAAAGTGCAAAATTCATTGAATGGAAAATTAACGTAATGAAATCCACAGGTTTATGTTGGGGTTTCCATGAACCCATTTTCTATTGCACATTGGGCAGTGTATCATTTCATTAGTCCCAGTTCACTGGACTCCACTGTATGTGAGACTGTTTCCTATAATAGAAAACATAAATACGTAACCATAAAATGTGTAGTCTTCAGTTTGAGTAAGTGAGGGCAGAAGGACAGGAAGCATCACACAAAAGCTTTAAAATACTGAATTAAGACCCTTGGATACCTCCAAGCTGAAGAAGAAGAAAGATACTCTGAAAAAAGTGAGCCAAGAAGATATTGTCATCATTGGGGGAATGAGGAGGGAATATATTTTATTTATATTCTATTACAGCAGAAATCTTCACCCCATTTTGTTAATGAACATATTCTACAGAAGTATATCATTTGAACATTTCTTTCCTAATAGCAAGGTGTAGTGAAGACATGGGACAGACTTCCCGCATCAGTTATCTTTGTCTTTGATTAGGTCCACTACCTTATGGTTCTGTCTGCCAACTGGGCTTATGTGAAGGACGCCTGCCGGATGCAGAAGTATGAAGACATCAAATCAAAGGAGGAGCAGGAGCTTCATGATATCCACTCTACTCGCTCCAAAGAGCGGCTCAATGCGTACACATAAACACCACCTTCCAACTCTATCACTCAAATGCATTGGTGTTTAACTAAGGGCCATCCAACCATCCAATCTTTTGAAAAAGAAAATGAAAGTGCTTCTCATCAATGACATGGGGGGGTGACTTATGAATTACCCGAATACACGTCTTCGTTGTGTAGCACTTCATTTCCTAATTTGTTCAATTGGTGTAATCAGATCTCTTCTACAAGCTCCTATCCAGCCTTTTTTTTTTTAATTTCTCAAACTCACTTAATTCTGTAAGATCAAAGAGACTAACATTGTCAGATGCAGAAGTTTGATTTCTAACCACTTCCATGTGTTATACATTACACCTTTTGCATTCTTTCTTATGTTTTGAAAAGAAAAGTAGCTTTTTATACTTTTTAGTTTTGATTTCAGTAACTAGTTTAACTACAGGTAACCTTCAAAGGGACCACTGTACATTATGACAATAGACAGAAATGATATCATGACTCAAAACACAAAAGTCCTGTCTGAAGATCAGTGGCCGTGTCGCTATAGGCCCTGGTTAATCTTTTCATCAATCTAAGGTGCAATTTCTAAATTTGTAAGGGTAGGTTTAAAAAAAAGTGCTTCTTATCTTTGTTAACACTGTTTTTTTTTCTTGATGTACCTAAAAGCATTTCTCTCTGATGACTCATGTTTCTGTTGTGAGCATGTAGAAACAGTGATGCTAATGCATGGCTAGTTATCTTTTTAAGATAGTTACACCAGGCTTACCTTTTAAAGTTTAGTATAGAGACGACTTTAACAGAAATAACTACCATGAACTGTTGACGAATGATTGCTTTGTGACTTAAGCAGTGGCTGGATTGGAACTTTTAATATGCTAATGTGGAACATTAATTACCTTTATGAAGGTGGTATATTAAAAATAAGCACACTAACCCCTCCGAAGTTGTTTTACCTACTTTAAAGCATTTTAATGGATTGCACCTCTGTAAACAATCCCTCCAATGTGTATGATATATTTGAAAAGGCTTCCATTAATATAATAGCTTTGCTTGCAGCCTTCCAATCTATGTTGGTTTACCTGTAGTGTTTTTTAAAGTGAGGTCAGAGGCCACTATACAATGTATCCTTTCGAAGTGTAGTGATATCTTGTGTTTTTATTTCAAGTAAGTCATTTTAACCAAATGTTCATTCGTATTCATTTATAAGACGTACCTATATCAAAGGAATAAAAAAAAAAACAATCAGTATTATTGGACCAAATTTGGTGTTTGTTTTAACCTTAACTCTTCTTCGGGTTATTTCTAATGCTACAAGAATGCTGTAAAGTGTCTTTTAAAATGATGTAGCCTGACAAGACTTTCTTGCCAGTGTATAAAAACTAGGTAGTATTGTGCACTATTTGACCATTGTGAAATCTTTTCTCAGTGTAAGTGCATTTCTAATAAAATTTATTGAGTGAAACAATCTTTGTACAATGACTAGCTGTGCATCATCCATAATTTTACAATTCTTGTAGTAGGTAGGGGGTGTATTACTAGGCTTATCTGTGGCATGATTATGCATTCTGTAGTATTATTTAATTAATTTGGGGTTTTGCTTCTTTTTTTTTACACTTAGGTTATCTTACTGGTTCAACATTTTTCTGATATATGCAGTATTACAGATATTCAGCGAAAGTATTAATGGGCTTCTTTAAATTCTATCTTATAGTGTTTCGGTTCTGTGTCTTAACAGTTTGTGATGATTTTTAAAACTGTCTTTTAAACTTATGTAATGATGTTGATGTTTTTGGCTTTTTTTTTTTCTGGTATTAGAGTTTGTATTTTCACAAAGAGTTGCTTTGTAGCAGGCATTACAATTAATCTGTTTTGTACATAAATGTGCCAACAGCTTGATGGTGGCGTTTTTGAAATGTAGAACAAAGTGCTTGCAAATGTAATAAATACACTTGTGTACTTTGTGTACTTATTATTAGTTTCTGCAGCGTGTTTTTGTTTTTTTCTTTCTTGTTCTGTTTATTCCTCTTTCCTGTGTGTGCATTCTTTCCAATTCAATCTGTGCTAATTCCTTAGGATGCTTATTGCCTTGGTTGAGCCAACCTAATACTTCACAATTTAATGAAAAGTCTGTGCGTGACCTACAGTGGGGGGATGCTGGGGAGAGGGGAGAGGGTGAAGTGGAGGCTGTGGAGGCCATTCCATTTAGCAAATGATAACGATTCCCAGTTTATTCTGTTTCCTTGCCTAATGTTCATTGTTTTGTGTTTTCTTTAGTGTTTCATAAACTAGTAGAGAAACAAAAATGTCTAATGCAATTAAGAAAGAAAAAATGATTTATTGGTTTGCTTCCAAATGTCAAGGTGAGACGAATGAAATGAAAAAAAAAATTTTTTTCCAGACTTCATTTGTTTTGGATGTAATTTCTTCTGGCCAAATCAAGCAATGGCAATTTACAAATGATAAAATAGTTATCTAAAAAACCTAAACTTTCATAAAACCTAAGGAATTATATTATTCTTCATTTATGTATAATTGTAAATGACAATTTGGAAATTTCATAAAGTTAAATTACTAATAGCTACAATAATTATAAGTAGATCATGGGAAAATGTCTTGTTTTAAAAAAAATCACTTTGACGACAATAAAAAAAAAATTATCCCTTATTCAAACCTTATGAGATAATAATTCTTATTCTTTCCATATTTATGAGATGCCTAACTTTGTTGTTGTTGTGCTCATTTGTGTCCAACTCTTTGCGACCCCATGGACTGCAGCCTGCCAGGCTCCTCTGTCCATGGAATTTTCCCAGACAAACAATACTGGAGTGGGTTGCTCTTTCTTTTGCAGGAGATCTTCCAGACCCAGGGATCGGAACCAAGTCTCTTGCATCTCCTGCACTGGCAGGCAGATTCTTTTACCACTGTGCCACCTGGGAAGCCCTTCTAGGCATAGCAACAAGATAATAAAGAACTAAATGTTAAAGAACTTCAACATGAACAAAAATTTCATGATATATGCTTTTCAAAACTGATCATTATGAAATAATTTAATCTTTGAAAAATTAAAAGTTCATTTCTCTATGTAAAAATATATGCTTATATTTTAGTTCAGTTCAGTTGCTCGGTCATGTCCGACTCTTTGTGACCCCATGGACTGCAGTACGCCAGGCCTCCCTGTCCATCACCAACTCCCAGAGCTTACTCAAACTCATGTCCATTGCATCAGTGGTGCCACCCAACCATCTCATCATCTGTCATCCCCTTTATCTCCCGCCTTCAATCTTTCCCAGCATCGGGGTCTCTTCAAATGAGTCAGTTCTTCACATCAGGTGGCCAAAGTATTAGAGCTTCAGCTTCAGCATCAGTCCTTCCAATGAATATTCAGGATTGATTTCCTTTAGGATGGACTGGTTTGATCTTCTTGCTGTCCAAGGGACTCTCAAGAGTTTTCTTCAGCACCTCAGTTAGAAAACATCAATTCTTCAGCACTCAGCCTTCTTTATGATCCAACTCTCACATCCATACATGACTACTGGAAAAACCATAGCTTTGACTAAACAGACCTTTGTTGGCAAAGTAATGTTTCTGCTTTTTAATATGCTGTCTAGGTTTCTCATGGCTTTTCTTCCAAGGAGCCAGCATCTTTTAATTTCACAGCTGCAGTCACCATCTGCAGTGATTTTGGAGCCCAAGAAAATAAAGTCTGTCACTGTTTCCATTGTTTCCCCATTTATTTGCCATGAAGTGACAGGACTGGATGCCATGATCTTATCTTTTTGAATGTTGACTTTTAAGGCAGCTTTTTCACTCTCCTCTTTCACTTTCATCAAGAGGCTCTTTAGTTCCTCTTAGCTTTCTGCCATAAAGGTGGTGTCATCTGCATATCTGAGGTTATTGATATTTCTCCTGGAAATCTTGATTCCAGCTTGTATTTCATCCATCTTGGCATTTCGCATGATGTACTATGCATATAAGCAAGGTTTTTAGATGACAGATTATTCCAAGTCAGTGTAGGCAAGTCTGTATAAAATGCTGCTAGTTCAAATGTAAATATCTTTCTCCTGATTAAATGAGACCCACTGCCACCGCTTAATCCCCAAACTCATCATTTTCAATAACTGTCAACCCTGTATAATGTAAACTGTTTGTATTCTAACTCCTATTTGCTATCTTTCCTGTTTATTTACTCTACTGGGACCATGTATCTATTGTTCTCGATTTTACAGCTTTTTACTCCTGTATGTCCTCAACTCCTCCAATAATTAACTTATATTGCATGACCCATCATTGTACCCATTCCCTTGGCAAACCCTCAGCATCCTTGACCCTCTCTCTTCCTTAAACTCACAGGGTAAAATGCCATCCTTGCTTTAATTCATCTTCTCTCCACATCTGAACCTATATAACTAATCATGACTGGAGAAAATCACATGCTCAGACTGACCAACATCACTTAAGTCTAGGTGAGCTCTAGGAGTTGTCAAGAAATCAACTCTATTTTCCTAAAACAGGAGTTGGAAACTTTTTCTGTGAACGACCACATAGTGAATATTTAAGGATTTATGTGTGGGCCATGAACTCTCTATGGTATCTTCTTAACTGACATTATAATTTGAGAAGAGCAATTTAAATGTGTCAATAAATGGGCTTGTGTGTTAGCCACTCAGTCGTGTCCAACTCTTTGTGACCCCATAGACTGTACCCCGCCAGGCTTCTCTGTCCATGGAATTCTCCGGGAAAGAATACTGGAGTGGATTGCCATTCCCTTCTCCAGATAAATGGGTATAGCTGTATTCCAATAAAACTTTGTTTACAAAGACAAATGGTGGCCCATGTTTAGCCTGAGGTCCATAATTTACTGACTTTTGCCCTAGAGCATTCACCATTTTACATCCTCTGGATGGTTCCTGTATCACAGTTTTATCTTATCAAACTTCCAGTGCTCTCTTTTCATTCACTTAGAAATGGTCTCCTATTTCAGGGAGAAATGAGAAACAGAACAACATCTCCATGAATCCACACCACCAATCTCTTAATCTATCTGTATCAATATCTGCTTTTTCTCTTTTCAATTTGGATGAATTGCTCACGTTTTTCAGGCCAGACACACTTGATGTAGTTTAGATCCCACTTCCTGTCACCTACTGAAGGGTAAAGATCACTCCAGCAAATTTTCCCTCCCCCAGTCTCTCCTGAATCATCAGTTTTCACTCTCTAATGGACTATTCCAATCTTTAAACAAGCAAACAACAATAAGAACAAATTTAAAATCAACTCTAAAATTAGAAATGCAATAGATCTATAATTGCAATACACTTAAAACAGAAAATGAAGTTGGAGCACTTATACCACTTGACATCAAGATTTATTTGAAAATTCTCATAATAAAAATTAATTTGGGAGTAAAAACGGACAAATATTCCAATGGACAGGAGTTGGGATCTTATAGATAGAGATAGATAGATAGATGACAGATTGTTGACAAAAGTGCCAAAGTAGTAACCCAATGGAAAAAAATCATCAGTTCAGTTCAGTCACTCAGTCTTATATGACTCTTTGTGACCCTGTGGACTGCAGTATGCTAGGCCTCCCTGTCCATCACCAACTCCTGGAGCTTGCTCAAACTCATGTCCATTGAGTCGGTGATGCCATCCAACCATCTCATCCTCTGTCGTCCCCTTCTCCTCCTGCCTTTATTCTTTCCCAGCATCAGGATCTTTTCAAATGAGTCAGCCCTTCGCATCAGGTGGCCAAAGTATTGGAGTCTCAGCTTCAGCATCTGTCCTTCCAATGAATATTCAGGACTGATTTCCTTTAGGATGGACTGGTTGGATCTCCTTGCAGTCCAAGGGACTCTCAAGAGTCTTCTCCAACACCACAGTTCAAAAGCATCAGTTCTTCGGTACTCAGCTTTCATTATGGTCCAACTCACACATCCATACATAACTACAGGAAAAACCATAGCTTTGACTAGACAGACCTTTGTTGGTAAAGTAATGTCTCTGCTTTTTAATATGTTATCTAGGTTGGTCATAGTTTTTCTTCCAAGGAGCAAGCATCTTTTAATTTCATGGCTGCAGTCACCATCTGCAGTGATTTTGGAGCCCAAGAAAATAAAGTCTGTCACTGTTTCCATTGTTTCCCCATCTATTTGCCATGAATAATGGGACCAGATGACATGATCTTAGTTTTCTGAATGTTGACTTTTAAGGCAGCTTTTTCACTCTCCTCTTTCACTTTCATCAAGAGGTTCTTTAGTTCCTCTTAGCTTTCTGCCATAAGGGTGGTTCATCTGCATATCTGAGGTTATTGATATTTCTCCTGGCAATCTTGATTCCAGCTTGTGCTTCACCCAGCTGGGCGTGTCACATGATGTACTCTGGATAGAAGTTAAATAAGTAGGGTGACAATATACAGCCCTGACGTACTCCTTTCCCGATTTGGAACCAGTCCATTGTTCCATGTCCATGCTTGAATATGAATCTGAAGTGGATTATAGACCCAAGCATAAATGTTACAATTATAAAGCTTCTAGAAGAAGACAGAGAAGAATATCATCTTGACCCTTGGATAGGCAAAATTTTTAGACAGGTTGTGAAAGTCTAAAGGAGCCAGTAATGGATTAGACTCATCAAAATTTAAAACCTTAGCTTATTAAAGGACAAAGAAATGAAAACAAAAGATACAAACTGGATAAAAGTACTCATTGTGCATATATTTGATAAAAGACAAAGGAAATATATTCAACATGTACAAAGAACTCCTACAAATTAATAAGGAAAGGAAAATCCGATAAAATTGGGCAAAGGACTTGAAACTTGAGAAAGAAGATGTACATGCAACATTGTAAACAACTATCATCCAAATAAAAATAAATTTTAAAAAAGATGTACAGATGGCCAAATAGGCACTGGAAAGATGCTCAATATCATTAATCATCAGGGGAATTAAAATCATTTCCAAAATAAGACACTACTTTGCACTCATTAGAATAGCTAAAATTGAAAATTTTCAACATTATGTTTTGAAAATGTAGAGCATCTGTAATTCTCATAGATTACTGATAAGAATATAATTGTATGGCAGTAACTAACACAAAATTGTAAAAAAAAAATTTTTAATTAAAATTTTTAAAGAATATACTTATGATGTTATACATCTGCCTAGACTATGAACACTCTACTTCTAGATATTATTCAAGAGAAATTAACTTCTTGCGGGGGGGTTCACAAAAAAAGACTTGTACAAGAATGTCTGGAGCACATTTATGGATTGAGAAAGAGAGAGAAAAGAACCCTGACTACTGTCGACTGGGAGGCAGTTGGTTTGGCTATTGGAAATTTTCTCCAGATGAACATAAACAATTTTAAAGATCAGCAAATCAAAAATAAGTCAATCAACGATGATGGAACAAGGCAAAACAAAGAGCATTCCAGAATTATTTGGGCATAATACAAAACAAAAACTGTCCAAACCAGCCTCACAAGATGTCTACTTCTCTTTGTCCTTGCTAATGGAAATGATTGCAGCTTCTTTACCACCTGACCTCTAAGGGCACCATGTTCTTCCTGCCTTTTAAGTAAACACTATTGAGATGCTCAACCATAGAGTTGCCTTCACTCTGACAGCCTCCAGTCTGGAGGATGCATCTTCAAACACTGCACTGAGTCTCCCAAAGCAAATGCAAATCTCACTACAAGCCTGTTTTCGCTGTGTCCTTCTCTATTGCTGCCTAACAAATTACCCCAACGGTAGTGGCTTAAAGCAACAGGTATTATGTTTCTGCAGGTCAGCAGTCCAGTCATAGTTTATCTAGACCATCCAGGTCATCTGGCTCTGGATCTTCGTAGCAGACCTCACCCATTTCAAAGCTCGCCTGGGATGGAGCCCCTTTGTAGCTTCCTCACTCATCCACAGTGTTGCGGCAGGATTCCCTGTGGGCTGTCATCAGACACCTCACTTCTTTCAAAAGCTATGGAGGGAACTTCCTGAGTTGATGAAAGTACTCAGATCTTCACTGGGGTGGGGGCCATATGGATGCACACATTTGTCCAAAGTAATAAGCCTATACACTTCAGTCTATCAACTTCATTTCATGTATGTGATACATGATGACTCCCTTGCATTAAAAATCAAATTAAGCTAAATGAAAGGCACAAGAAGGAAAATACAGACCTTTGAGAACATCTCTTTGGGTTCATATCTTGTTTCTGCCCTTGTGATCATGCATCTCTTTTTGTCTCAGCATCCATATCTGTGAAACTGAAATCGGAATAAAATAGTACCCACTTCAAAATGTTTTGTAAAATGATGTGTGTGAAGTAGCTGACAGATGAGATCTGATTACTATGTCTTAAACAGTTAATTATGTCACTATAATCATTGCATTTGAGGGTTGAAAAGGACTGTAGAGATCATTTTTTTAAAATTTGTCATTTATAAACTCAGAGACATTAAATGAATTGCCCCCCAAATATAATAATTTATTAAACCACCTGGAATTATATTTCAAGTTTTCTGTCATTATGATTCACATGAGGTGAGGAGTAGATGAAGGGGATAGCATCATGCCATCTTTTCTTTGCTCCTGTGACTTCTACAGGACACTGGACTCAGGATTTCACTGTGAATATGTAGCATTCTGTAGAAAAATTAAAGGAACAATATAACCAAATAGATTAAACTGATGACAGCTTGTTTCTTTATTACAACTATTTCACAGACATCTGCCCAAATGACTATTTTAGCAGTTTACCATTTTCCCATTTTGTTCATGAAAAAAATGGGGGAAATTTATGTGTTTATAATTTATAATCTTGTGCTAAAAGGCAAAACAGTTGGCCTCCCAAAAAACAGTTGCAGTCTTTTTTGTAAAATCAGTGTTTAAAAATTAGTCATGTTTGAAATGACAATTATTTTACATAAAAAACAGAGTATCGGTTTTTGAAGGAAAGAGTTCCTTCATCATGTGGTCCTTTCAACAATAATATTCTATAAAGGAGTTTACAAATAATTACAATCACTTGAAGGTGATCCAATCACAATACTGGATTGTGTATACCAAAGGGTATGTCTTTACTTTTGTTTGCATAAATAGTATCCTGTATTTTAGCCTTTAGTTCCAAAAAACCACAAATTGGGAGAGTCTCAGGCTTTGGATTGAAAAACCTTGTGTACTTAGTTGTCCCATCATTTCAGATTTTTCGTGATAAAGAAATAGCTTAAACCTCAGAACAAAGATTTCCAGTGATGAGTGAATTAAAATAGGAAGATGAGTTAGCATGTAAGCTGATGTCAATGTAAGCTACTTTTCAATGAAAGCTTATTTTTTTTTAGCCTTTATTGTTCTTCATGGGCTTCCTGAGTGGCTCAACAGTAAAGAATCTGCCTGCAATACAGAAGTCACGGGCTCGATTACTGGGTAGGGAGGATCTGCTAGAGGAGGGCATGGCAACCCACTCCAGTATTCTTGCCTGGAGAACCCCATGGACAGAGGAGCCTGGCAGGCTACAGTTAATAGCAACGCAATGAGTTGAACACAACTGAAGTGACTTAGCGTGCACGCATTCTTCATACTTTAAGATGGCACTATGGAATCACTGTCAGAACCCGATGACAGAGCAGGTCTGTGGCCATCCTGTACTTTGAAATAAACTCATGCTTGCTCCTGGTCATCTCATTACATGGCTCAACCTCTGGGATCAATAATGTAGCATGTCTCTGCATTGTCATCAAATCTAACACTTTAGAACACGTTTCAGTTTAAAGGTACTTAGACATTTTTCATCACTTTTCTGTGGAACCATTATTTTGTAGGATTTATATCTAGGAAACTGACATCAGTAGCTTTAAATGACCTGTCTTAGGATAATTTTGCAACTAACTTTGGGATGCAAACCTGAGGTAGCAAATTAATATATTGTTTTGTTATATTTCTATTTGGCTTATTATTTTCAATTAAAATTGTACTTGAGGGGATGTTTACTGTGGCTTGTTGATTTTCTTTAGTGTGCTTTAGAGCACTTGAAGAAGGAGAGCCAACTAGAATGTCACGCTGTCACGGTAAGCTCACTCTCTGATATAAAGTATTGATCCTGGGACGGCAAATAAACTGCCTAAGAAAATGATTAGGTCTCCATTTCATAACAACAGAGATATCGGAATGCATCTGCTCTTTGGTAGAGCTTTGTCTTGGCCAATGACAATATGCTACAAGGGAATATTTGTCTACTAGCTTTCTGAAAGTGTGTTCGCTTACCTATTTTCCTTTAAAAACATGTTAACAGTGTGCGTGTTTAATAAGAGATGTAGTCTATAAATATCATTGTTCAGTTTGTGTATGTCTTAATTTTTGCTTTATAACTTTAGAGAAACATTTCTACCTGGAAGAATTCAGTGACAACTTTCAGCTTTCATTATGCTAATAAACATATTTGGGAAGAGGAGAGGATCCTCTGGTGTACACACACACACACACACACACATATGCTTATATACATATATATAGACAGAGTGTGTGTGTGTGTGTGTGTGTGTGTGTGTGTGTGTAAAATATGAGTGGTTGCTAGGGGGTCAGTGAAGAGAAGGATTACTAGGTGGAGAGGATTTTTAGGGCAGTAAAACTACTCCATATTACATTAAAATGGCAAACAGTATCACTATAAATTTTTCTAAACCCACAGAATTTACAGCACTGAAAGTGAACTTTAGTATGAACTATAGAGTTTGGGTGATAATGATATGTCAGTATAGGCCTTCAGTTGGAACAAATGTACCGTCTTGTTGGAGGGTATATGCTGTGTGTTGGAGGGTATGTGGGAAGCCTCTACCTTCTGCTCAATACTGCTGTGAACCCACAACTACTGTAAAAAATAGTCTAGTTTTAAAAAAGTAAATAGTAATAGGCTTATTGAAGAACAAACTAGAATATGAAGTACTCCTCAAATAGTGGTGGTTTTACCTAATTTTTTCCCCAATTATTATCTTTGGTCTTGGCTCAATGCAGCCGCAGATTTGGAAGTGGCATCATCATGGACCAAGATGAAGTTCCAGGGGAGTCCTCCAGCTCTGGTTTGAGGAGCACGGTGGGGATCTCCTAACACACAAGGGAAGTGATAAGTGTTAGCTGCTCAGTCATGTCTGACTCTTCATGACCCAGGGACTGGAGCCCTCCAGGCTCCTCTGTCCATGGATTCTCCAAGCAAGGATACCGGAGTGGGCAGCCATTCTCTTCTCCAGGGGATCTTCCCAACCCAGGGAGTGAACCCCAGTCTCCTGCACTGCAGGGAGATTCTTTACCATCTGAGCCACCAGGGAAGGAGGTAAGAGAAAATCCCATTTAGTTTCATTTTCTTTGCTTTCTCACGCCTCGGCTCCCTAGCAAGCCTGGGGTAGTGGAGTGACGGCCGTGACAGAGGCGTCCCTTTCGCAGAATGAAGGGACTATTGTCTTAACAGGATGGCGTGATCATCTATTGCACTTTAATTTCCTGTCCTTCTGCCTCAGATGCAGAGGCAACGACAGAAACACTTCAGACAGAATGAGGCAGAGGAACCTCCAATTAGAAGCTGGAGAAGTGAGGAGAGCCCAGGGGAAACTGGTGAGCACTGTGCAGAGAAACAGAATGAGAAGCTGGGGGGAGTCGCCGCGAGGGCGTCATGAGCTTCCGGGGTGCACACGTGTGGGTCTCACCAGAAAGAAAATTGTGACAAATCACTAAAGACTCCAAAACTCACTACAGGACGGACTCAGGTCTCAGCTGGTCCAGTTCTGTGTAATATGGAATGCTGCCTGCTTACATTAAAGTTTTACATTAAAACTAGAAAAATCTTGAACCACAATATATAAATATACCTTCACTATAAAGTCATTTTATATTTATGAAGGATGCAATTCTATTTTAGAAATACATTAGCTCTTAATTTTAAATGCTGTGGAAACATTTATAAATGAACAAATTAACTCAAGAAATTGGATTATGCAAGGATTACACAAGGATTAAGTAGGCACAAAATATTTAACAGCAGATTGAATGTTCAAGCCTTTTTGAAAACAAGAAAATCTTGGTTTCTGGCTCTGGATGACATATGTGTAGAGGCTAAATGCTGCACATCAATTGCGAGCATCTTGTTATCTTAAATAATGTTATGTCAAAACTACTATATAGTTTGGTTTTGAAAGGATAAAATCCCATTTAATGAATAAAAAGCAACTATAGTAACTACATCAGGCTTTATCAAAGTATGTAATCCCAAAATGATTATCCTCAAGCCACAAGCAAGAGCTAATTTGAAGCCAATTCATGGAAAGATGGGCTTAATAAAGAACAGAAATGGTAGGGACCTAACAGAAGCAGAAGATATTAAGAAGAGGTGGCAAGAATACACAGAAGAACTGTACAAAAAAGATCTTCACAACCCAGATAATCATGATGGTGTGATCACTCACCTAGAGCCAGACATCCTGGAATGTGAAGTCAAGCAGCCTTAGGAAGCATCACTACGAACAAAGCTAGTGGAGGTGATGGAATTCCAGTTGAGCTATTTCAAATCCTGAAAGATGATGCTGTGAAAGTGCTGCACTCAATATGCCAGCAAATTTGGAGAGCTCAACAGTGGCCACAGAACTGGAAAAGGTCAGTTTTCATTCCAATCCCTAAGAAAGGCAATGCCAAAGAATGCTCAAACTACCTCACAATTGCACTCATCTCACACACTAGTAAAGTGATGCTTAAAATTCTCCAAGCCAGGCTTCAGCAATACATGAATCGTGAACTTCCAGATGTTCAAGCTGGTTTTAGAAAAGGCAGAGGAACCAGAGATCAAATTGCCAACATCTGGTGGATCATCAAAACAGCAAGAGAGTTCCAGAAAAACATCTATTTCTGCTTTATTGACTATGCCAAAGTCTTTGACTGTGTGGATCACAATAAACTCTGGAAAATTCTGAAAGAGATAGGAATACCAGACCACTTGATCTGCCTCTTGAGAAACCTGTATGCAGGTCAGGAAGCAACAGTTAGAACTGGAACTGGAACAACAGATTGGTTCCAAATCAGGAAAGAAGTATGTCAAGGCTGTATATTGTCACCCTGCTTATTTAACTTATATGCAGAGTACATCATGAGACACGCTGGGCTGGATGAAGCACAAACTGGAATCAAGATCTGGCAAAATATCAATAACCTCAGATATGCAGATGACACCACCCTTATGGCAGAAAGTGAAGAACTAAAGAGCCTCTTGATGAAAGTGAAAGAGGAGAGTGAAAAAGTTGGCTTAAAGCTCAACATTCAGAAAACTAAGATCATGCCATCTGGTCCCATCACTTCATGGCAAATAGATGGGGAAACAGTGGCTGACTTTAATTTTCTGGGCTCCAGAATCACTGCAGATGGTAATTAAAGCCATGAAATTAAAAGATGCTTACTCCTTGGAAGGAAAGTTATGACCAAGCTAGACAGCATATTGAAAAGCAGAGACATTACTTTGTCAACAAAGGTCCATCTAGTCAAGGCTATGCTTTTTCCAGTGGTCATGTATGGATGTGAGAGTTGGACTATAAACAAAGCTGAGCACAGAAGAATTGATGCTTTTGAACTGTGATGTTGGAGAAGACTCTTGAGAGTCCCTTGGACTGCAAGGAGATCCAACCAGTCCATCCTAAAGGAGATCAGTCCTGGGTGTTCGTTGGAAGGATTGATGTTGAAGCTGAAACTCCAGTACTTTGGCCACCTCATGCAAAGAGCTGACTCATTTGAAAAGACCCTGATGCTGGGAAAGATTGAGGGCAGGAGGAGAAGGGGATGACAGAGGATGAGATGGTTGGATGGCCTCAACAACTCAATGGACATGGGTTTGGGTGGACTCCAGGAGTAGTTGATGGACAGGGAGGCCTGGTGTCCTGCAGTTCATGGGGTCACAAAGAGTTGGACACAACTGAGTGACTGAACTGAACTATTTTAAGAAGATGAACTAAGCACAAATAAAAGTTGCCAGTAATATTCACTGATGGTGAACAAAAATAGTCATCACACACTCATGTGACAGATTGGACAGCTCAAGGTGATAAAATATAAAACAAGATATGTATTAAGTTGAGCCTTAAATGAGCAATGAAGACATTAGACTTCAATCCCTTTTTTACCACTAATTTTAATACTGAGAGAGAAGCAATGCAGAATATGTATGGAATGTTGATATGAAGACCAGTTATGGGAGCACCAATTTTTAACCATCATCTTTATCATCCAAATTGTAACTCTGTATGTATCAGTGCTTATTATCATGAGGTACTACTGAGAGTTTTTGTTGTTATTTCCATTTTGCATATGAGAAAACAGAGATATTAATTTGTTATTAAGTGATGGTACTATATTCAAAACTACAACTGCCTGATTTCAAATTCCTAGAACTCTGGTTTTAGAGAATCAGTGTGGGGTACAGCCTAAGAGGAAGAAAATATTATGCCTAGCCCATTTATTGATTTCTCTAAACTTTATTTTCTCTTCTGTAAAATATGGAATTAATAGTCATTCTTTCAAAGATAGGTGTAGTTGTGAGAAATATGAACTTGAAACAAATGTAATTCAAAAACAGAAGGTTGCAAAAAGACTAAACACAATCAAGTACATGGGCCTGGGAATTTTGTCCTGCCATTAACAACTAAAAAACTAGACAAAAATGAAACAATACTTTTCCAACACTGGACCACTGCTGTGACTCCTGACATGAAGGAACAAATCAAGCCCACCATGTACCTGCCTCAACTAGTGGTCTGGAAGCCATGGTACAGGCTGGGGAAGCCAAGCAGTAGTTATCAGTTGAGGAGACAGACTGGTGTTTTGAGTCCACCAAGGTGGCCCCAGTGTGTGAAGCAGATCATCTGAGAGGAGTGAGCGTCACAAAAGACAAACTCCATGGGTCAGCGGAGGGATGCACATACGTCTTGGACTACTGATCTGCAAATGTGTACAAGGGCACCACCAGAAGATTGGGAAAGACCGGAAAGCGATGCAACAACACTGCTTGAAGCGTATGCAGGGAAAATCCCCGAACAGAAAGACTTTATAATAAACGAGCACTGGACGCAGGCCTGAGAGAAACATCAGCTCCACAGGGGGCGTCGGTTAGCCCTGGACCAAAGGCTGCTTTGATCAATCCTAAGCAAATCTCCAAAGCAAGCCTGATTCAACAACAGAAATTACTAATCCTATCAAGATCATGCAGACCATTCACAAGGATAAACTATATTCTTGGTGGTAACACATTGCTATAAATTGAAAAACCATCAAAATGTGATCTGTAACCACAACAAAATGACCTAGGAGTCAATATAGAATAGTATCTGATGAAGCCTTTCAAATTTGGAAATAAATTAGCACACTCTTACATAACTCACAGGTCAAAAAAAAATTCAAAACAGAAATTTTGCTTTTGTATTCAGTTCATATTTAGAACAGAATGTAAGTGAAAATACAGCACATCAAAACTTGTAGAATTCAGGTGAAAATGAGCTTATAACATTAAATCTCTATGTTAGAAGACATGAAAGGTCTTAAAACTAATCTGTGTTGGGAAACTATAAAGATAAGGACAAATCAAGCCTTGAGTAAGCAAAAGGAAGCAATAATGACAATGCAGAAATCAATGAGGTATAAAACAGAAAAATAGAGAAAAGTCAATGACCTGAAAAGTTGATTCTTTGAATAGCTCAATAAAATTGATAAACATTTATCCAGAAAAACCCCAAAAGTAAAGGGTATGAATTACCAATATCAGGAAAGAAAATGAGGACAATGTTATAAATCCTTAAGGTAGAATGATAAAAGGATAGTATCTTTAAAAACTATGCATCAATAAATTTGATAACAAAGATGAAACATACAAATTCCTTGAAAGACAAAAGTTACTGAGAAGCTACTAACCTAAATAGTCCTTTGTCAACTGAGGCAATTAAATCTGTAGTTTAAAACTGTCCCACACAGAAAATATACAACTGTAATTGTTTAAAAAAATAAGTAATGTCAATCTTGTGCAAATTTCCCAGTTGACAGAAGAGGATGCCAGCATTACAAACAGAACAACAACAGAGACAAACATGTCTTAAGAAATAGAGATGAAAAAATACTTAACACAGTTTGAGCAAAAATGAATCCAGCAAAATAGAAAAAGGAACAATTCAATTCTGATTTATCTCAGGAAAGCAAGGTTTGTCTCCCATTTGAAAATTAAACATTTCAATTCACCACATTAACACATACACTAAAAGAAGGAACATACAATTATCTTCACTAATACAGGGCAAGCAATTAACAAAATGCAACACCCATCGTGATCAAAACACTAAGAAACTAAGAATAAAGGGCAACTTCATCAAGCTAAAACAAAGAGGATTTACAAATACCCACAGCAATGATGGCACATAAGAGTGAAAGATAAATGTTTTGCACAGAGATCAGGAAAAGGTAAGAATATCTTTTACGACAATTTCTTTTCAACATTTTAGTACAGATCCTACCCAGTGTACCTTATTTTATTTTTTTAGGGCAGTTCTAGGTTCACAACAAAATTGAGAGGAATATACAAAGATTAGATGGGCTTATTCCTTTGATTTGTCATGCCGTGGTCCTGCCTATAGGAGCTATAAGACTGGATGTCCATGAGTTAGTTACATTAGCATGTAAAATGTTTTTTAATTTCAGTGAATAACCAACTTTAAAAAATCATATTATCTCTGTATCTCAAAGCATTTCTCTACAAGTAAAAATTGTTAGCCCTTCCTTCACATACTTTTTCTTTCAAATGTCTGAGAGTATCTGAAGCACACAGATAAAATGAATAGTGTCATAGGCTCAACTGTCTTCAAATGAATCCCTTGCTCAGTATGGTGCGTTATGCAGGCTCAGTAACTAATTGGTTAGTTATTTATCCTCAAACTGATAGCCAGTTATTTTTCCAAATATTTTCTCTTGCTTATTTTCATCAGTCTTTCATCTCTATTTTATTAAATGACAGATACACACGGGCACATACACATGTCATTTCTAGCACTAATGGGTCTCTTCCATCATCTTGTCAATATCATGTTTGCAAATATTCACAAATAAGGAATAAACTGCGAGCTACAAGTCTACTGAAGTCTGCATACAGGCCGTGTGAATCTGGGATTCTTTTTCCTTATGGTCCATGAAGAGTTATTGTTGGGTCAGAATGCAAGTTTAGGAGGTAATTCAATTCAGCCTTCAGTTAACCTAACTAGACATTTATTTTTCCCCCGCAAAATCATAAACATGATGTGAAGGCAGGTTGAAAACTAAATGGGCGTGGAATCTGTTCTCCACCCAGCCCCCCAGAGCTGTATGCGGGAATGTTCTCACCCATCTGTTCTCTTGTCTGAGTGATGGCTCTGCTCCAGCCAGCCCCCCGTTCAGTGGCAGGAGGGAGAAAACGTTCCCAGGTGCACACAGACACACCTGAGCCCCCCCTGCACTATGCTCTGCAGGGGCCCCCAGCCTCCGGGATCCAGTGCCTGATGATCTGAGGTGAGCTGATGTAATGATAATAGAAATAAAGTGCACGAGAACCACAGGGCACCCGAGTCATCCCCAAACCCCACCTCTGCCAGTTCATGGAACTGTCTGCCCCAAGACTGGTCCCTGGTACCAAAAAAGCTGGGGGCCGCTGCTTTAATGTATTTACTAAAAAGTGGATAGATTTGGTGGGGAAACAGCTAACAGTGGGGAAGTGCTTCAGTTTCACAAACTTGAAGTAAAAGAAGAGGTAAATCCTACATATCCTTCTGAGATAAACTGAAATAAATTCTCCCCTGCCAAATAGTTAATGCCCAGGAACTCAAGTCCAGAATTATTATATTAACAGTGACATGGAATGTAAAAGTACCCAAGAATTTCCATTTTCTGTTGTACCTGGTGCTTAACAAAGTGTTTTTAATCATGATTTACTAGGAGTTAGAACAGACTGGCAGCAGCTTGCTGGTGAGAATGGTTATATAATCTCAGCTCACTCCATAGCCTGAGGCAAGCCATTTTCTTCTAAAAACTTCAATTACTTTATCATAAAAAGTCAGCTGGTAAGATTTAATTTCACTGTATGTTAAACGTACCAATGAGGATTTTTTTGCAAGATGATTCGGCGTCCTTTTCCTAATTGTGCTATAGGAGTTTCAAGTATTAATGAATTCTGGAACATTAAGACTAAAATATGCTGTCGTTTCATTAGATGATTCATTTTAAGCTTCTTGAAACAGGGGCTGTTTTGAATACATCTTTGTATCCCCCCATGGAACCTAGCACAGTGCTTCACAGAGAGCTGGGCTGAATACACATCTGCGAAATGAATAGATTTTTACAATCTCATTCTGTAGCTACAGTTTCTCAGAGAAAAGGGGAGACCTTGTTTTAGAATTGGGATTGAAAGAGTGACCTCACCCAAGGAACTGAGGGATAAATATGCCCAAACTGTAGCCAGTTCTCAGCAGGAAATCACTGCATAACTAAACTTTAGGACCTTTGTTGAGTGTCAAAATTCCCTAGTCCTGTGTCCCCCTTTCCCCAAAACTGCCGCCTGCACATACACAGACTTTGTATAATATTCGTTTGTCGACTGTAAGCAGAGGACTTTGATGAGTCTCACTGGATTGTATCTCACAGTTGAGAAAGACAGAGGCTTCCTGTCTGGCTCTCCACTCCCTAAAGTCAGGTGCTGAGAGGAAGGGACATAAGGGGAAAGGCAAATGGTAAATCCTTAGTTGTCATCTGCAGACTCAGAATACCTGTAGTCCAAAGAAATTGAATGATGCGGATTCTCCAACACGCCTTCTTCAAAACGCGTGGTCTGGCTTAAGAAACGTGACTTGCTCTTTAAATTATTTCCCTAGGATGAGTTAATTAATTAATTCCTCACATTGATTCATTCACAAATTCACTGATTTTACCTTGCACATGTGATCAGCAAGAGACTTTTCTAGCCTTCAAGGTAGTACTAGCTCTGCAGAAATGTTGAGAGATCTGAAAATAACCACACAAAATGTAGAAAGGGCTAAATTTACAAAAGAGTGAAAACAGGAAAGAAACAATCAGATATCCTCATTTTTCCCATGATGCAGCAGATACAAAGCACTTGTTAAGAGCTTAAGGGAATAAGAATATGTTTGAAGTGGTTCTTTCTCATACCACGGCAATGTACATTACACACACACACACACACACACACACACACACATGCACGCTGATATTTTTACTAATAACTTTGCTTAAAATATCATAAATTTGGGACTGGAAAATAGTTATATCCAATGAATTGCTGATATTCATACAGTTTTTATCTGGATTATTTTAAATGTTATACAATTTCTCATTCACTCTATGGATGGAGAAAATGGCTGAACAGAAAGTCTGTCGCAGAGAAAAATAAAAAAGGCAGCTTTCAGAGAGTTATCGGATGCTGACATCTGGTGGCTCTCAGAAACATCGCTACAAAGCACAACTGCACTGCTTCCTCTTTAATGCTTTGCACCTCACACCTGTGACACACGCATGTATCTTATTTTGATGGCCCATCATGGTCCTTTATATGTTAAACTTCTGCCGATACTTAGACAGAATGAAAAGCTGAAGGGAAATGTACAGTTCAGGATCAGTTTTACTCCACGTTCTGCCTAAAGCTGAAGAAAGCGCATCCTTTTCATTTCCTATGGAGAACATCTTTATAAATGGCCTTGCTGTTCCCTGACTTAGACCTTTTGTAATCTGAAATAAGCCTCTTGAGAGATAAATTCTTCTGACATTTTTGAGTGCTCCCCTACATTTTTCAGCTCTGCCTGCTTGACCACAATGGTTTATGTTATACACACAAAAGGGTGGCCCCGTAATAGTTCTTAGAACCTTTCTGCTTTGAGTATTTGGCATTTATCACATCTTAGCGAGTTTGTATTTCTAAGGATATACATTAATGTATGTGGCTAATTGGCAAAGGGCTTCCCAGGTGGCCCTAATGGTAAAGAACCCACCTCCCAATGTAGGAGATGTAAGAGACACAAGTTCGATCCCTGAGTTGGGAAGATATTTTGGAGGAGAGCATGGCAACCCACTCCAGTATTCTTGCCTGGAGAATCCCATGGACAGAGGAGCCTGGTGGGCTACAGTCCATAGGATCACAGAGTCGGACATGACTGAAGTGACTTAGCTCGCGTTTTGTCAAAGGCATTTTAACTTATTTTCTTCCTCCCTCCCTCCTTTTCTGCATGTTATAATATTAGTTTAATACTTACTGCTACTACATTTCTCTAAGCCTTATGTATATTTTTCCCCATTGGTCATTATACACAGTAAAAACCTTATTCTAGAAAGAAGATTACACTGAGCACTTTCTTGACAATTTTTCCCCATCATGGCTTCTCTTCTTGGTCCCTCTCCAAAAACCATCAATTTAATGAGTTTGCAAAAAGCTTCCTAAGCACGAACTTGATCCTTTGTGGAATTTACATTCATTTTTTCCAAGTGACTGCACAGACAACATTTCTGTGACAGGAAAATGCAAAGTAATCAGCTTGGTGCTCTTATTCATGAACTCTGCCAAGTTAAGCTGTCAGAGATGTGAGAGGCGAAAAAAGGAAAAAAGGAGGACAAACACAGACTGCAGCTCCCACGGGCAATGCAGATTTTGGTCCCTGCTTCAGAGTGTAATGATCTGAAGGTCTGGCGTTTATGCTCACCTGGGCATCTGAAACTTACAGGTCTATCAGAGAGTTTGTAGAAGAGGGGAAATCTAGAAATTTCTACTCTGTCTTCTCCACAAACCCACTTTGCCTCCCCAATCGCATAACCACCACACTCAGGCACATACCTTGATGACTGGAATATGGCCAAAAAAAAAAAAAAATTCATAAACTGAAGCTCAGAGATGGGATGACTTGTTAGTTTGAGTGAACTGGGATTAGGTTTGCTGGAACCCTCTAAAGGCAACATTTTCCTGAAAATTGTCAAAGTCTTTTAGGAGACTGTTTCAACTGTATCATACATAGGGATTCCATAGGCTGGAGTACTTTTGTATCTATTTCAAAATACTGTATTTTAGCTAATTTTTAGAAAAGAAAATACAAGGATCTGGTGCTATTGGAACCCAATCCCTTTGAATCTCAACTCTTCTGGAGCTCAAAATATTCCTCACGTGTGCTCCACCAACCCTACTGGAAAGGATGCCCCCAAAATGGCTGTCACCATTGTTCATCCATATTCCTCAAGTTAGTTTGATGACAACTCATTGGTTTCATGTGGGTGTGAGCTTATTTCACTTTTTAGATGCATTATTTTAATTTTGTGTATTATCTTTATTTTCATCTATGTTAAAACAGAGAGGAAATCATAATTATACTAAACACACACAACTTCATCATCCAGGTTTGTCAATGCATAATGTGCTATCTTTATCATCTTGAAAAAATAAAATAAGGTCCCTGAAGGAAGTACTGTGCCTGATGTTAGCAACCAGATGTAGAACTTAAATGTACACATTTCGGTGCAGTGTTAACTGAGGTGAGTTATTGATGTTCACTGCCATTCCAGTATTAATTTATAACATGTTTCATTAATACTTAAACCATTCCATCTAGTTGGAAAATTATACAGAGGATACTTAAAGGATTTCCTAATTATTCTTCCTTAAAAATATAAACAAAATTACATAGTAATAGAGGCTATCTACATGCACTGTCTTTATCAGAATTAACCCTCTTCCCCCTTGCTTTCCTCAGAATTAACTGCTACCATGAAGAGAATTACATCATTCCTATATATTATCATATTTGAGTAGGTATTTGAGACAGATTTGTGTATTTTTAACACAGTACATAAGTTTATATAGTTTGCTTTTTTCCCCTCAACACTGTTTGAAATATGTAGCCATGTTAATCTTTCAGTTCAGTTCAGTTGCTCAGTCATTTCCTACTCTTTGCGACCCCATGAACCGCAGCACGCCAGGCCTCCCTGTCCATCACCAACTCCCGGAGTTTACTCAAACTCATGCCCATCGAGTCGGTGATGCCATCCAGCCATCTCATCCTCTGTCGTCCCCTTCTCCTCCTGCCCCCAATCCCTCCCAGCATCACGGTCTTTTCCAATGAGTCAACTCTTCGCATGAGGTGGCCAAAGTACTGGAGTTTCAGCTTCAGCATCAGTCCTTCCAATGAACACCCAGGACTGATCTCCTTTAGGATGGACTGATTGGATTTCCTTGTAGTCCAAGGGACTCTCAAGAGTCTTCTCCAACACCACAGTTCAAAAGCATCAATTCTTTGGCACTCAGCTTTCTTCACAGTCCAACTCTCACATCCATACATGACCACTGGAAAAACCATAGCCTTGACTAGATGGACCTTTGTTGGCAAAGTAATATCTCTGCTTTTTAATATGCTATCTAGGTTGGTCATAACTTTCACTAGCACATAATATCCCTTAAACTGGTCATCTTTGTGGGAAATGCTTCCACAAATCATTGCTTACTAAGTTTCAGAATGGTTTTCATCTCTTGGTATGAAGCAATTGCAAACTATTGTTAGTAAATATTGGAAAGAACCTGGTGTGGCTCTTACCATAAGGACAAGATAGCATGATAAGGACAAGATGGCATGATATTTTGGCGTTAAAAGAAAAGCACTGTGATTTTTTTTTATCATACAAACATGCTTGTATTTACATTAAACAAATTTACCCAAAGTATGCATGGCATGTACTCTGTGTTTGTGCTACTTAGCTGAAATTCCCCCTCAGTGACTGCTCTTTATTAATTCCAGAGCATGGTCTAAGGTTACAATTTAATTAAAGTTTCTCTAATCACTCAATTTGTAAAAAAAAACAAACAAACAGTGATTTTAGATATAAACTCTAGCAGCCTGCCTCCCAAATGCACACAGTTTTTGCTACATTATCATGTGATGTGACAGAGACTCTGCAGAGTAACATCCCTATCCACTCAGTGAAGGTACCAGATGGGGTTTCTCTTCATCTTGCTGAGGCCACGTGTGATCCCACTGTTGAGCCATACTCTTTGAGTCTAGTGAGTTATATCCCGAGGCAGTGGTGTGAAAGAGCACATAGTCTCTTGGGGGCACTGAAGGTCATCCAGACCTGATTCAATTGGTCTCTGTTGTACTAATTAGCTCAGAGGGTAAAGAATCTGCCTACAATGCAGAAGGCCTGGGTTCGGTTCCTGGGTCGGGAAGATCCCTTGGAGAAGGGCATGGGAACCCACTCCAGTACTTTGCCTGGACAGAGGAGCCTGGCGGGCTATAGTGCATGGGGTCACAAAGAGTCGGACAGGACTGAGAGACTAACAAAGTTCAAGTACTAGTCAACAGTGGACCAAGCCAAGGACCTGCAACCTGCCTCACTACCAGTAGGGGGAGTACTCCTGCTCTCATTTGATTTTTTAATATCTGTGATAACAGACATCAAGAGACATTTTGCTGTTTGTTTTTTATCATCATCATTATTATTCTGCCAGAATTTCTCCATGCTTGTATCACAATAGAAAATAGGACAGGGTGGCATTGGATGTGATAGAAAGTGTGGAACAGTCTCACTGGTTTGATTTTGAATATATTGCTACTCCAAAAATAACTCCCAATCTGTCCACCCAGGCCTGAGGTTGCATCATTAATATTCTGTGCCTCTATCTAATCTATTTTAATTCCATTTACTTCCTGTAAAGAGCGCCAGAGGTAACAAAAGATTTGGGTCTTTGTTCTGCTTCTCTGCCACCAACTCTCTGAGGGAACTTATAAAAATTTCTCAACCCCTAGTTCCCAGTTTCCTCATTAAAGTGATGGCATTGGAATGTATACTGAATTAAATACCTTCCAGTCATACAAATCTTAATACCTACATCAGCAGTTTCCAAACCATGTTCTAGGGACCTTTGAAGGGTTGATGAGACCCGTTCAGGGTTCTGTAAGGTGAAAAAAATTTCCACAATTATACCAAGACATTTTTTGCCTTTTAAAATTCCCATTTTCTCAGAACTCTTCTAGAAGACATAAACTCACAAGAGACTGAATGTAGACGCAGATCTGAAAATAGCACTCTCTTCTATTAAGCCAGACATTAAAGAGATTTGCTAAGAATGTACAACACTGTCACTCTTTATAACTTTATAAAATAAAGTTATTTTTCATAAAAGTGTGGCTGATGCTAACACACAATAGTTCATTAGTAGTATTTTAAATTTAACCACCAAATAAAGATTTTAAACAAATCTTTCAGTTTTAGTTTCTGATGGTGAGTATCAATGTATTTAACCCACATATATGAAAGCTCTTCAGGGTGCCTGATAAATTTTAGGAGTACAGTGAGGTTCCAAGGCCAAAATGCTTGAGCACTTCTGATTTCTAATATATTTGGGGGGGGGAGAGATTTATGATTTTTCTCTACATGGGCTTTGATTAAGGAAGGAAGGGAGATTCTGAGGGCACTGCAAGTTGGTAACAGGACTACCAAAAAGAGAAGCTACAGAAGTGGGGATTCTAGAGTGTTAAGTAACTAAATCTCTATAGCATTACAGAGGTGGGTGGTCTCCTCTAATGAGTTCAAAACGCAAGAGTAAAACTGTCCCTGATGTGAGGCTGGGCTTGTGGGATGAAGGAAAAAACATGCCCAGAAAAATGAATTTTTTTTCACATGAAGTCAACTGCAATATATGGTACTATGGCCTACTGGACCAGTAATATGCATTTAACACTAGGTATAACAAAATCAAAAAATAAAAACATCTACTTTATAGCTGTCTATAAAGGAATTATACAACAATATTGTATTTCTAAATGTTTTCCCTTGGATTGAAAATTTGAAAATACATGAAACTTTCAAATGATATTTCTCCATTTACAAAATGTGTCTTCTAATCTATGCTATGCTATAAGATGCCATACTACGTAAGAAAGTTCACTTATTTTAAATAAGCTGGTAGCAGTTATTTTCTTGTTTTTGAAGGATTGCAGAGTGTAAAAAACTTGTAGGACAGTCACACTGCCTAATTTGGTGTAACTGGGTAACAGCAGGAAAGAAGAGAGAAAATGGGACAAAAACAACATGGAAATGATAGATGGAATGACTTTCTTCAAACTGATGAGAGATACAATGCATACACTGAAGGACTTCCCCACACTGTTGGCAGGATAAAGACAAACAAACCACATCTAGGCATGTAGCCAAACTGCTGAAAACCAAACATAAAGAGAAAACTTCAAAACCAACCACGGCTGGGATGAAAAGGCATATGAGGCAACAATAAGACATCCAGTTGCCTTTGCACTAAATGAAAACTACAATAAAATAGTTTACTAGTCTTAGAAAACTTGTCAACCTAGAATTTTAGCTCAGCAACGTATCTTTCAAAAATGATGGCAAAATGATTATTTTCCTAGATAGCCACAAGCTGAGAGAATTCATGTCCAACAGAAGGGCACTGTGCATGAGCGTGTGCTAAGTGCTTGAGTCAGCCCACCAGGCTCCTCTGTCCATGGGATTCTCCAGGCAAGAATACGGGAGTGGGTTGGCATGCCCTCCTCCAGGGGATCTTCCCAACCCAGGAAATGAACCCAAGTCTCTTAAGCCTCCTTCACTGGCAGATGGGTTGTTTACCACTAGCACTATCTGGGAAGTCCAGAACTGCACTGTATGAAGCATTAAATTATTTAGGTAGAACTTAAATGATTCCAAGTAGAAGTTCAAAGCTACAAGCAGAAATAAAGAACACTGGAAAGGGAAAATAGATGGGAAAATATGAAAAAAATAATAACCACTTAAAGTGAAAGTCTCTGAGTTGTGTCCCACTCTGCTACACCATGGACTATACACTCCATGGAATTCTCCAGGCCAGAATACTGGAGTGGGTAGCCGTTCTCTTCTCCAGGGGATCTTCCCGACCCAGGGATTGAACCCAGGTCTCCCGCATTGTGGGCAGACTCTTTACCAGCTGAGCCACCAGGGAAGCCCCTAAAGAAATAATAATAGCTATGTTCAAAACTATGCTTGTGTTTTTACAAGATACAGAGTTAACTATATAACAACAATAAAAGAAAAGCCAAGGGAGTGAGTATAGTTAAATTGTGGCAAGATTTTGGATTTTATGGAAAGTGATAAAATTCTAATTTAAGGTACTCTTACAAGTTATGGACACATAATCACTAAAATAATGCAATGAGAGTTCTAAAAGAACATATTAAATGTAATAGCAAAAAATTAATCAAAAGAAATTTAAAAAACAATAGATGAAACAGAACAAAGAGGAAGATGCTGGTTAAATCCAATCACATCAGTAATCAAACTGAATACACATTCAGTAGATACTAAATAAAAGAATACTCTTTTCAGGTTGGATTAAAAAAATAAAAGAAAGCAAGACATAACTATATATTATTTCTGAAGACACAGCTAGTTGGCCTTAGATAAGTCAAAAGCAAAATGATCAAACAAGAGATGCCAAAAAACCTAAACAAAAGAAGGCTGTCATGACTGTTTAAATATAAGACAAAGTGGATTTTCAACAAGAAGACATAGCAACCTGAAACGTTCATGCACCTGATTACAGCTTCAGTTCTCAAATTTAAAATGCTGAAAAATCATTACTTTGCTATCTGCTATCAGTGCCAGAAGTGACTTAGTTAAATGGGATACCAGTAAATACTGCTTGGAAAATTTGTCTGATTTTTCATCCAGGAACCAGAGCATTATTTAGCTTTACTTATTTTGCTTTTTAAATGCATGGCCAACTTACAGAGCTGGAGCTCAAGGTGCCATCACTAAGAGTGACAGTATTTCCTATCTAGATGATTAATTTCTGTCAGAATCAATAAGTCATAATTGATGTTAAGATAAAAATACATACTTATGTAATAAAAAAGCTGTGCATGTCAAACATGTCAGGCAAGCAAATGGTTATTTGGATAATAGTTTATTTCCTTATCAAAAATCTATTTCAGAAATAAGTATCAAAGATCTCCTAAAGAATTCATAAGATCACACTCACCACGACTAAGTAATCATTTGTATAGTACATTTAAGTTTCTTTCTGTTGAATTTTTTACCTAGATTAGGTCTGTGTCTTTTTAGAGACACAAAGTTTACATAAATATGATGGAACATCTTTGTTATGCCTTTAATTTTTGATACCTATAGCTTTCATTCGTATCTGGGGTACACAGATAGCACAAATGATTTAACAGCACTCAAGCACAGAAATCAAAAGAAATATCTTTTCCAGACCAATGTCATTCGTGGAGGCAAAAGCCAGATTTCAAGGAAGAAGGAAGCAGACACAGGCAGCAGTTGGAACGCACACTTAGTTCAAGTCTTACCTGAATCATAGCAACTGCGCTCACACATCTCTGTAGATATTCTTGGAACCAGGGATCCACCTATCATTTTCTCTCTTGCATTTTCTTAGCACAAGATGTGCTGAAATGCCAGCTTCAGCTGTTTCTTATCTGTGTTCAGAAACTAACTGAACTCTTCACTCCTAAAGCTCCTGGTCTCCCACTTTTCAAATGCAGTGGCAAGCCCATCCTCCTTGACTCTAAACTTGCTTATTTTATCCAACTCATTGTCATTTTGCCTTCCCTGGTCTGCCATGATACACCAAGTTAGAGCGTGCGTGGTAAATCACTTCAATCAGTCCCACTCTTTGTGACCCCACAGACTGTAGACCACCAGGCTCCTCTGTCCATGGGATTCTCCAGGCAAGAATACTGGAGTGGGTTGCCATTTCATTCTCCAGAGGGCCTTCCCGGCCCAAGGATGGAACCTTCGTCTTTTGCATCTCCTGTATTGACAGGCAGGTTCTTTACCACTAGCACCACCTGAGAAGCCCTAAACCAAGTTAGGGTACATGCTATAATTACTTTCACATTTTCTTCCTCCTCTCCAGGCCCCACAGTGCTGTTCTTCCTTTGGTAGTGTTATAGGCTGAAAGTCCGTGTGCCCCCAAAATTCATGTAATGAAATCTAATCCCTAATATCATTTTCTCCATTGGATGGAGTAGCCATCATAGTCAACAAAAGAGTCCGAAATGCAGTATTTGGATGCAACCTCAAAAACGACAGAATGATCTCTGTTCGTTTCCAAGGCAAACCATTCAATAGCACGGTAATCCAAGTCTATGCCCCGAACAGTAATGTTGAAGAAGCTGAAGCTGAACGGTTCTATGAAGACCTACGAGACCTGCTAGAACTAACACCCCAAAAAGATGTCCTTTTCATTATAGGGGACTGGACTCCAAAAGTAGGAAGTCAAGAAACACCTGGAGTAACAGGCAAATTTGGCCTTGGAGTACAGAATGAAGCAGGGCAAAGGCTAACAGAGTTCTGCCAAGAGAACGCACTGGTCATAGCAAACGCCCTCTTCCAACAACACAGGACAAGACTCTACACATGGACATTACCAGATGGTCAATGCCAAAATCAGATTGATTATATCCTTTGCAGCCAAAGATGGAGAAGCTCTATACAGTCAGCAAAAACAAGACTGGGAGCGGACTGTGGCTCAGATCATGAACTCCTTATTGCCAAGTTCAGACTTAAACTGAAGAAAGTGGGGGAAACCACTAGATCATTCAGGTATGACCTAAATCAAATCCCTTATGACTATACAGTGGAAGTGAGAAATAGATTTAAGGGACTAGATCTGATAGACAGAGAGCCTGATGAACTGTGGACGGAGGTTCGTGACATTGTACAGGAGAAGGGAACAAGACCATCCCCATGGAAAAGAAATGCAAAAAGGCAAAATGGTTGTCTGAGGAGGTTTTACAAATAGCTGTGAAAGAAGAGAAGCAAAAAGCAAAGGAGAAAAGGAAAGATATACCCATTTGAATGCAGAGTTCCCAAGAATAGCCAGGAGAGATAAGAAAGCCTTCCTCAGCGATCAACGCGAAGAAATAGAGGAAAACAATAGAATGAGAAAGACTAGAGATCTCTTCAAGAAAATTAGAGATACCAAGGTAACATTTCATGCAAAGATGGGCTCAATAAAGGACAGAAATGGTAGGGACCTAACAGAAGCAGAAGATATTAAGAAGATGTGGCAAGAATACACAGAAGAACTGTACAAAAAAGATTTTCACGACCCAGATAATCACGAAGGTGTAATCACTCCCACTCACCTAGAGTTAGATATCCTGGAATGTGAAGTCAGGTGGGCCTTAGGAAGCATCACTACGAACAAAGCTAGTGGAGGTGATGGGATTCCAGTTGAGCTATTTCAAATTCTAAAAGATGATGCTGTGGAAGTGCTGCCCTCAATATGCCAGCAAATCTGGAAAACTCAGCAGGGGCCACAGGACTGGAAAAGGTTACTTTTCATTCCAATCCCAAAAGAAAGTTAATGCCAAAGAATGCTCAAACTACTGCACAATTGCACTCATCTCACACGCTAGTAAAGTGATGCTTAAAATTCTCCAAGCCAGGCTTCAGCAATACGTGAACCGTGAACTTCCAGACATTCAAGCTGGTTTTAGAAAAGGCAGAGGAACCAGAGATCAAATTGCCAACATCTGGTGGATCATTGAAAAAGCAAGAGAGTTCCAGAAAAAACATCTACTTCTGCTTTATTGACTATGCCAAAGCCTTCGACTGTGTGGATCACAACAAACTCTGGAAAATTCTGAGAGATGGGAATACCAGACCACCTGATCTGCCTCTTGAGAAACCTGTATGCAGGTCAGGAAGCAACAGTTAGAACTGGACATGGAACAACAGACTGGTTCCAAATAGGAAAAGGAGTACGTCAAGGCTGTATATTGTCACCCTGCTTATTTAACTTATATGCAGAGTACATCATGAGAAACGCTGGGCTGGAAGAAGCACAAACTGGAATCAAGATTGCCAGGAGAAATATCAATAATCTCATATGCAGATGACACCACCCTTATGGCAGAAAGTGAAGAACTAAAGAGCCTCTTGATGAAAGTGAAAGAGGAGAGTGAAAAAGTTGGCTTAAGGCTCAATATTCAGAGAACTAAGATCATGGCATCCGGTCCCATCACTTCATGGGAAATAGATGGGGAAACAATGTAAACAGTATCAGACTTTATTTTCTTGGGCTCCCAAATCACCGCAGATGGTGATTGCAGCCATGAAATTAAAAGACGCTTGCTCCTTGGAAGGAAAGTTATGACCAACCTAGACATTAAAAAGCAGAGACGTTACTTTGCCAACAAAGGTCCATCTAGTCAAGGCTATGGTTTTTCCAGTAGTCATGTATGTCTGTGAGAGTTGGACTATAAAGAAAGCTGAGTGCAGAAGAATTCATGCTTTTGAACTGTGGTGCTGGAGAAGACTCTTGAGAGTCCCTTGGACTGCAAGGAGATCCAACCAGTCCATCCTAAAGGAGATCAGTCCTGGGTGTTCATTGGAAAGACTGATGTTGAAGTTGAAACTCCAATACTTTGGCTACCTGATGCGGAGAGCTGACTCATTTGGAAAGACCCTGATGCTGGGAAAGATTGAAGGCAGGAGGAGAAGGGACGACAGAGGATGAGATGGTTGGAAGGCATCACTGACACAATGGACATGGGTTTGGGTGGACTCTGGGAGTTGGTGATGGACAGGCAGGCCTGGTGTACTGCGGTTCATGGGGTCGCAAAGAGTCGGACAGGACTGAGCAACTAAACTGATCTGAATCCCTAATATGATGGTGTTTGGAGGTGGGGCCTTTGGGAAGTAATTCCTTCATGAGAGTGGAACCCTTTAACAATCAGCCAGAGAGCCAGTTCTCTCCTTCTCCACTAGGTGGGGATACAAGAAGATGGCCCTCTACAAACCAGCAAGTTGGCTCTCATCGGACCCAGAATCTGCCAGCACCTTGATCTTGGACTTCCCAGCTTCTAGAACTGTGAGAAATAAGTGTATGTTGTGTTGTTTTAAGCCACCCAGTCCTTTTTTCCCCCCTTGTTCTTTCTTTGTCAGAGAGGGTCTTGAAGCCAAGTGCTGAAGGTGCACGCCCAGGAACGGCCGCGAGGTGGCGCGCACTGCACAGGCTGCCCTGGATGGGGAACTCAGGCCCGCCCAGGTAGGCGCCCGGGGATCAGTGGTGCACGGGGTCTCCAGAACCAGCCCCCACCGGGCCGCCGGGCCCTGGAACCCCTGCCTCGGGCCTCAAAGGGAGTTCACGCGGCCCAGGGAGCTTAGCCCATCTGTCTGAGGGGCAGCGCGGCCGCCACAGCTGGGGACCGGTCCAACGCAGCCAGCCCGGTCCGAGGTCAGCCCAGGTCGGTTCAGGGCAGCGCCAAGCTCCTCGCGCTCTGTGGGCACCTGGCTGCCCCCGGGTGGCTGACGGCCAAGTCGTGTCCGCAGAGCCGGCCCGGCTCTCCAGGTAGGCCCTTCGCCGTCCCCTAACCCCAGTGGGCAGGGCTCCAGCCAGGCCCCCACAGCCTCCATCCCAGCACCTGTCCTTGAGCAGGTTTGCCTTGCAGCATTGAGGACAAGGGGACCTGACCTCTAGCAGCGTCACTGATCTCCGGGGAGCTGGCTTAAAGTGTTTCTGGAGGTGTGCGGGCTGATGACCCGGAAGCTGAAGGCTGATGACCTGGAAGCTAAGGGCGGCGTCAGGCGGACAGGCCGGGGTCAGCATCCACGCCTGCGGTGTCTGGGTGTGCAGGTTCGCCCAGCTCGTGCCGGCGGCGCGTGGGGAGCCGCCCTGCGCCGGGCGCGCAGCTCTGGGGAAGGCCCCGCGGAAGACCCTGCAGGCCTTTGACCGACGCCACGCTGGGCAGAGCCTCCACTGCAGACAGTCCGGATGCGTGTTTTGTTTGAGCCTGGTGCACGTGTCATTATACAAATAGAGCAGCGTTCCTGATGCCAATATATTGGGGCACAATATGTGAAATATTTCGCTTCCCTGGTGGCTCAGCAATAAAGAATCCGCCTGCAAAGCAGAAGACATAAATCCTTTGAGTGGAAAAGATCCCCTGGAGGAAGGCATGATAACCCACTCCGGTATTTTTACCTGGATAATTTCATGGACAGAGGAGCCTGGCAGGCTACAGTTCATAGGGTCGCAAAGAGTCAGACACCACTGAAGTGACAGCAGCAGCAGCGTGTGAAATATTACATATATATAGTTATATACCTCATATGAACATTATTATGCACGTATTACCTTATATTACATAAATTACCATATATTACATAAATTACCTTATTTATAAATATTCAATATCATAATACATTATGTAATAATATGACTATATATACACATATAACATTTATTATGTCTATAACATATATTACCATATATAAATATTCAATATTGTTGTTTAGTCTCTAAATCATGTCCAACTCTTTTGTGACCCCCATGGACTGCAGCCGGTCAGGCTCCTCTGTCCATGGGATCTCCCAGGCAAGAATACTGGAGTATTCTTCTGAAGATCCTTCTCCAAGGGATCTTCCCCACCCAGGGATCAAACCCGTGTCTCCTGCATTGTCAGGCAGATCCTTTACCATTGAGCCATCAGGGAAGCCAAATATTCAGTACAGTAATACACCATATGTGGCTAAAGGAAATTCACTTTCTTCCACATGGGTCTCAGTGGTTGAAATGTTTGCATATATATATCCTAGGAGTGTGTGGACTTGAAGTCAGAAGGGTTTGGAGACCTCCTGGACTTGGCAAGAGGCTAAAAGGAGAGAAGCCAGATGAAGACCAGATTTCTGCCTTTGATATTGGGGACGGTCATGGTGATGTTCGGTGATACCAAGTATGCCCAGATGAAGGTATTCAGTCCACGGTGCACACCGTAAGCTAACAGCACTAGAGTAAGTTCTGGGCCTCTGAAAATAGACATTGGGTAGTCATTGTATTATAGAAAAAGTAGGCAAAACTATCCAAGTGAATGGGATTGTTCGGGAAAATGTCACATAGGCAGCAGTAAATAAGGTGATATGCATTCTAAATATATATAAAACTGAGACCACCTTTTAAAAATAACTTGACATTTTTAGAGATTTGATAGACTGAGCAGGTTAAACATTGAGTGTCCATCTTTGAATGTTTGTAATTCAAGCTTTCTATAAAAAATAACATTCCACTGTTTCTGCTTTCCTAAATATACCTGGTCACAGTCCCACATGACAGAGTGGGTCATGTTTATTCTGTTCATGCATTCCTGTGGCTCTTTCCTTTTCCTCAGGTTATCGTTTATTTTTATTAAATGTCAAAGATTTTAGTCTTCTTCTTGTTTCTGGAACACACCAATCTTATCCTGTCTTAGAGATTTTGAGCTAGTTCTGATTTAGACACTTTTCCTCCAGATATCTGCAGGGTTAATTCTCTTTCTTCCTTTAAGCCTTTCCTCAAAAAACACCTTTCCAATCAGCCTTTCCCTGCTTATCTTTTTAAAATTGCATCTCTGCCCACGATTTGCAAATAACCCTTAGCCAGCTGTAACTCCCCCCTGCCAGAATCACTTGTCCCCTTTTAACAATGGGCAGATTTACTTTTATTATTTTTATTCATTATTTCCTGCCTCACTGTCCTACAGCATGAGCTCCAAGAAGGTGGGGACTCGGTCTGTTTTATTTACTGATGTGTTCCAAGGATCCTCAACTTCCCCCGACATATATTAGGCACTTGATAGATCATTACAATGAAGGAATAAATATAATAAAACACATTAGAATGTGCCACACATCACCTGGAACCAAACTAGCTTGTAGTAAATATTTGTCAAAAGCCCTGAAACAAAGCACATGTGAGAAATCGTTAATGAGATTGTATACTGGTGTGATGGTTGGAGTCTGACAGAGTATCTGAAAGTATTAAGGAATTACTGTGAAATATTTTAGTGCCATAACTGGATTGATTGTTTTGGTGTTTAAGAAAAGAGTGCTTACCTTTTTGAAAAAATATACTGAAATACTTAATGGAAGGACATAATCTTTAAGATTTGCTTCACAGTGATTGTGTGGGGGAAAGAAAGCAGGTAAAGCTTTAGCAGAGACAAATGTGCCCACAGATTGCTAATGGTTGTCACTTGATGATGGATACATGGCATTTCATTGTACTGTTCTCTCTACTTTTGTGGATCGTTGATACTTTTCAAAATTAAAAAAATAATAAAAGGCTGTAGATATTAAAATAAATCACCCACTTTCTGATAGAATGAATGAATACAAGTGATGTTCTTGATAGTATAAAATTTAGTCCATCATTGACTATTCAGAAAATTCATACCTCAGAGTATGAACCCTATTTTAACTCTGTGCATGAATATAGGTTCAGTTCAGTTCAGTCGCTCAGTCATGTCTGACTCTTTGCAACCCCATGGACTGTAGCACACCAGGCCTCCCTGTCCATCACCAACTTCTGGAGCCTGATCAAACTCATGTCCATTGAGTCAGTGATGCCATCCAACCATCTCATCCTCTGTCATCACTTTCTCCTCCTGCCTTCAGTCTTTCCCATTATCAGGGTCTTTTCCAATGAGTCAGTTCTTCGCGTCAGGTGGCCAGAGTATTGGAGTTTCAGCTTCAGCATCAGTCCTTCCGATGAATATTCAGGACTGATTTCCTTTAGGATTGACTGGTTTGATCTCTTGGTACAAAGCAGGAAAATTATGTGAAGCAGCAGAGGAAAATCCTAGGTTGATGTGAGACATTGGATTTTTATTTCAACTAATAGCATGCTTAGAAGGAATCCTGTATTTTCAAGTATTTAATTTTTGCATTTAAAAATGACTCAACTGGGATCAAGATAATAAGCATTTTATTTACACTTGGGAATGATGTATCTTCCTGCTTATTCAATTCCATCGTGGAGGTATGGCAGATTGATAACCAGGCTGTTGGTATAAAGATGCGGGACACTGTCTAAGGCAGCTTTGCAGGATCCCATTTAAGCTCATTTACAGAATCTATGTGCTACGACCTGTCCAGCTTCACTTTTGTCTAAAAATGCAATCCTTACCAAAACTTAATGAGTACATTTGCCAAATTACAGCAGCTTTTCATGTGTATCTATGCAAAAACCTGAGACCAGGATCTCAGTATAGATCTTTCCATTTATGAAAGTGAAGTTGCTCAGTCGTGTCCAACTCTTAGCGACCCCATGGACTGTAGCCTACCAGGCTCCTCCTTCCATGGGATTTTCCAGGCAAGAGTACTGGAGTGGGTTGCCATTTCCTTCTCCAGGAGATCTTCCCAACCCAGGGATTGAACCCGGGTCTCCCGCATTGTAGGCAGATGCTTTACCATCTGAGCCACCAGGGAAGCCTCTTTCCATTTATACTAAAGCTAAAACAGTGGTCTATAACTCATCCATCAAAGTGATTGACTTCTGTCTATATTACATTCCATCCTTGGAACACATCATCATCTGGGAGCTTTCAGTCTAGGTTAACATTAAAGAAACTTTTTTTTAACATTAAACATTTTTTAAATTTGTTTATTATATTAACATATAATAAAAAGTTACCTTGAGATATGACCTGAAGGAATTGTCATTCTTAGAAAAACCATGTATATTATCTTGATTGAAGGGTGGAAGAAACTGATGATGTAAAGGGAATCTATAGTTTTGCTGAGAAGAATCCGAAACTAACATACTTACATACTGAGGTGGAAAATCTACAGATCTGGGTTTTAGACTTGGTTCTTGTCTGGAGTTTATAAGATATTTGGCTTGTGTGTTATTTGGTATTGTCTTTATGAAGAGCTCAAGCAGGAATTTGTGTCTTATATTACTATCAGTAGTATCTGTGCTTCTCCTAAGCAAGCAATTAGCAATCAATTGATTCTTATTTAAAAAAAAATACAAGTGGCAGTATTTCACTTTGCTATTTGGCTTCTAGAAAGCATCAGGCCAAGGTTGTGGGGCACTTCAAACAAGATATTTATCTTTATGGTATTTAAGTCTTTACCCTCATTTCTCAACCTTTTATGATTCTTCTCTTGCTGTATAATCTGCATTGTTTCTATTTTTGTTTTATGTTTTATCATACACCTTACCTCTTTGTTATCTATTTGTTAACCTTATCATCCACCATAAATCCACAGGCAAGATCCTTAACATCTTAGAATCTTTTTCCTCCACTTGTCAAAATGACATTTAGAACAGTTTATGTTTGCAAGAGATTTATCTTTTACAATAATATTGCCATCATTAAGCTTGTGCTAAGTCGCTTCAGTCATGTCTAACCTATGGACTGTAACCCACCAGGCTCCTCTGTCCACGGGTTTTTCCAGGCAAGAATACTGGAGTGGGTTGATATGCCCTTCTCTAACCATTTACCTTAGTATTGTTTAAAATAAAAACATAATATAGTAAGAATTATAATTATACTGCATATAATACTTCTTTTATAGGCAATATAGTAAAAAATTATACTGTGTTGAGTGAAAGTTTTATCAAGTATTATTTAGAATCTGTCCCCAAACTCTAAAAAGGCAACGACACTTTCATTCAAAAACTCATGGAACAGAAATGAACATTATTCATGGTTGAACATTATTCATTTATTAAAAAAATAATTTTATTACAAATCATAAGGCTACCTGAGGAATCTATATTAAATATCTTATACCATTAAAAAAGCACACATCTTAGAATAAACCCCAAGTGTATTAATGGAAAGCTGTAACTCTAACATAAATGTACAATTAATTATCCCCTAAGTCTTATTTAGAATTAACATCCTACCTTCCTCATTATATCCTGCTAAAAAAGTTACAGGCTTCCCTCATGGCTCAGACTATAAAGAATCCACCTGCAATGCAGGAGACCTGGATTCAATCCCTGGGTCAGGAAGATCCCCTGGATAAGGGAATGGCTACTCCCTCTAGTATTTTTGCCTGGAGACTTCTATAGACAGAGGAACCTAGAGGACCATAGTCCATGGGGTCGCAGAGTTGGACATGACTGAGTGACTAACTTTCAAAAGAAGAGCAAATTATTTCCATCAATAACTTCTATAAGAATAGAAACTCATCAATTTGTAATAAGTGAGCATGTACCACTTTACACTTTCTGACTACAGAAAACCTATCCTCCCATTCTTTGGTAATATAAGAACCCACTGAAAGGAAATATGTGATTCTTTTGGAACACATTAGACTATTACATGTACGGTTTTGCATGAGTCTTAATTTTCCTAAGTGTAAGTTATCAGCCAGAGGAAGGTGCTATGGGAAAAGACACACTAATTTGTTCAAACTGAATGGCTTTATCAGACAATCAACAGATCAGATCAGCAAAGCAGAGTCAACAGCTGCAGTGGGGATGAAATTATTTAAAACAAGCAGAGGGAGAATGTTTATGCCCAGAGTCGGAGCCTGAATATCACTCTCTAAGCAGTGCTCTGATAGTTGTCATGTATTTTGGCAGAGGAGAAATTCAAATTGGGTGAAATGCAAGAAGGACAAAGCGTTTGAGGCTCCAGATGATTCTAGGACTGTCACATTTAGCAAAAACTCCACAGACCTTTATTTGCAATTCATGACAGTAATCCCATCACTAGAGATGGAAGCCAGCAACCCTATTATCACAGAGAAAGACAGGCTGTGCATGATAAATTAGACCTGAAATACAGGGGGAGAATTGTTAAGAAGTGGGTTTCAGTGTGGCTGGCAGGAAACAGTTCTGTTGAGCAGAGGTAATCGCTGGAATGTCCCACATATGTGAATTAAAAATAAGGTTGCCAGATTGAGCAAGTAAAATTACAGGACATGGTTAAATTTTAATTGCAGACATAATGGGCAATTTGTTGTATATCTGTACCAAATACTGCATATTCTCTTACTAAAAAATAGTCATTGATTATATGAAGTTTATATTTAACTGTGAGTCCTGTATTTTATCTGGCAACCCTCACTAGAAATGAATATTTGCTGAAAAGCTTAGATAAACTGGGATCTCCCTGTCTTTATAGTTCACCTCAGGATATTATAAGCCTCTCAGTTAATATTTGTCTTGGTTTTCTGTTGCTGCTTTCACAAATGACCACAAACTTAGGGGCTTAACAACAACACACATTTGTTCTCTAAGTGTTGTGTAGTTTAGAAGTCCAACACGGGTCCTGCTGGGCTAAAATCAAGATATTGCCAGAGCTGTGCTCCTCCTAAAGATTTCTGGCAGGAAATCCACTTCCTTTTACCATCTTTTAGAGGCCACCATAGGCCTTCCCAGGTGGCTCAGTGGTATAGAACCTGGCTCCCAATGCAGAAGACACAGGTTTGATCCCTGAATCAGGAAGATCCCCTGGAGAAGGAAATGGCAGCACACTCCAGTATTTCTTGCCTGGAGAATCCCATGGACAGAGGAGCCTGGCAGGCTATGGTCTATGGGGTCACAAAGAGTTGAACATGACTGAGTGGCTAAGCGCTCACGCACGCACACGCGTGCACGCACGGACACACACACACACACCCCACCACATTCCTTGGCTTGATGCTCCTGTCCTCTGTCTCCTAAGCTGACAGAGACACGTTGAGTCCTTCTCACATTGGGTAATTCATCAGGTCTTTTCCCACAATCCCAGTTCCTTTCTCCTGGCCCACCTGCCCCAATCTTTAAAACATATCTGTGTTGGATTAGGCAATAATTTTAAAGCTGCTTTTCCTGAGTGACCTGCCATTATACTCTTTTAATGGGCTAGATTCACTTTCTAATTGGATACAAAGAAAGCAGATTGTGCTTGTCTGAGGGATCAAACATTCCACTCAAGTATGTTTAATTTTTTTACTACTATTTTTTAAAATTTTTTGGTCATGCTGCATAGATCTTAGTTTCCTGACCAGGGATTGAACCTGAGCCCCCTGCATTGGAAGTCCCTCGAGTGTGTTTAGAAGAATTTTGTATTGCAATACAATACAAAACTGTCAGTGGGGAAGAGCTCTACCTGTCAACACCAAATGATTTGATTATTCTCTAAACATCATTTACTTGACCATGCATGATAGAATCCTTGCATTGTGTAATTTCATGAGGATGGTCATATAAAATGTAAGCAGCAATTTTATAGCTATGAACCTTTTATGAAGAAAGAACTAGAACAAAGTGACAGTGAGGACAAAATCCTAATTTTCTGTTGATTTATTACATATCACGAAACCATATTTCTTCAGAGACACACACACATACACACACTCTCTGGGGTCAAATATGAGTTTACACATTTGAACAGAAAGTTACTTGGAGAAATTCCATTCTTATAACTCTATTTTTATGATTTACCAGCTAAGGCTATTCTGTATATATCAAGATGTCCTCCATTAGCATCTGGAAAGATCAACTTCTGATTGATAAAATCATTTTTTATCATTTTCTTTTGTGGAGAATAGGGGGAAAGAAGTCCCTTTTTATTCCCAGAGTCTTAAATGTAATTTGTGTAAATATCAGGGAGTTAAGTTTTTCAGCTAGATTCTCTTTAGATGGGTGAGTTTAGGTTATTGAGACATTTTTAAAACAATTCATTCCTTTCTTACACTTTCATTTTATGACTCAGGTTCAGTGATAAGTTTTTGTGGTGTATAATCTCCTGTAAATTCCAACTTTTAGTGATTGTAATTACTGTAATTATTGAACACATTTTAGGAGCCACATTATGCTCTAAGCTCTGTACATATGCTTTATACAAAACTCATCATAATAGGTATTATTTGCATTTTATTGAAGAGGAAACTGAGGCTTTTATAACACTTGATTTTATAACTACTTGATTCCAAAGTTTTAGTCAAGACTTGAAACCAGCTCTATCTAAAGACTAAACACCTTGTTCTTAATAGCTATGTAATCATGCCTCCAAAATATATGATTGTGCTTTATTTATACAGTCATAATTTGCTGGTGTGTTCTTATGCATTTTTATTACAATGGCCATGGTTGCTTTTATTCTCTCCTGCTGGGTTGCCAGGTAAAGATTTGAGAAATGTTCTTGTTTGACTTTGACATCCTTTCCTCATATACCAAGTTCACACCTGGTGAACACTAGCATGTAAGTCCTTGGAAGTCAGGGTCTGTGGTTTGTTCAAGTATCTTGTATCCTGACTGCACCTACCATGGATTGCCAATAAAGATACATTCATTGATGAGTTAGAGATTAAAGGACTGTATGTTAACTGTGTGTGTGATGAGTGCATGGCAATGCTGGGCTCCTCTTTCTCTATAGAATGAGGCATAAGTCAAAGCTCTGAGTGGGCAGAGCAGAGACCCATGAGGGATGTCCATGTGCAGTCTATGGAACCTGTGAATGTGTTAGGTTTTGTGGGAAGAGAAATTATGGTTGCCAATGAAATTAAGGTTACTCATCAGATGACCTTAAAATAAAGAGATTATCCTGGATTATCCTGATGGGTCCAGTGTCAGGACAAGGGTCCTTAAGTGGAAAATGGGATGGAGTCAGAAGAGAGCCAGAGGGAGATGCAACCATGGAGGAGGCTCAGATAATGCCATTTGGGAAGGCATGAGGGTGGTATCTAGGAGCCTCCAGAAGGAATGTGGCCTTGGCAACACCTTGACTTTAGCCCAGTGAGACTCACATTGGATTTCAAACCAACAGAAGTCTAAGATAATACACTTTGCTGTTTTAAGCTATGGTATCAGTGGCAACTTGGTATAGAACCACTACAAAATTAGCATAGCTCTGAAGTGACATTACTCAAAAGCCTCAAATTCTAGACATAGTTATGTTTTATGACTTCTAAATTTGGTAACTGAGCTGCAAATGCCGGTTGTACACTCTAAATGGAGCCCCGGGGGGGAGGTATACTTGAATACAGATTTACTGTAACCCTAAGTAAATCACTCAAAATAGGTGCCTTTTTTGTTGATGAGTATGGGGTTGCATCTTTATTTAGGAAGAAGGTTGCATTCTGAGCTTTGCATGCCATAAAAGTTTGTAATTAAATTTGGAACCAGTCTGTTGTTCCATGCCCAGTTCTAACTATTGCTTCTTGACCTGCATACAGGTTTCTCAAGAGGCAGGTCAGGTGGTCTGGTATTCCCGTCTCTTGAAGAATTTTCCACAGTTTGTTGTGATCCACACAGTCAAAGGCTTTAGTCTAGTCAATGAAGCAGAAGTAGATGTTTTTCTGGAATTCTTTTGCTTTTTCGATGATCCAACAGATGTTGGCAATTTGATCTCTGGTTTCTCTGCCTTTTCTAAATCTAGCTTGAACATCTGAAAGTTCTCGGTTTACAAACTATTGAAGCCTAACTTGGAGAATTTTGAGCATTACTTTGCTAGCATGCGAGATGAGTGAAATTGTACAGTAGTTTGAACATTCTTTGGCATTGCCTTTCTTTGGGATTGGAATGAAGACTGCTTTTCTGGTCCTGTGGCCACTGCTGAGTTTTCCAGATTTGTTGGCATATTGAGTGCAGCACTTTCACAGCATCATCTTTTAGGATTTGAAATAGGTCAGCTGGAATTCAATCACCTCCACTAGCTTTGTTCCTAGTGACGCTTCCTAAGGCCCACTTGACTTTGCACTCTAAGATGTCTGGCTCTAGGTGAGTGATCACACCATCATGGTTATCTGGGTCATTGAGATCTTTTTTCTGTATAGTTCTTCTAGGCTGTTTAAAACTCTTACTTGATCCTACTTTGAGGGTAAACTGAAACCCCTGGGTGATAGCAATGCAGGTGATTACTACTTCCAAGTATAAAGTCTAGAGGCCTTGTCCTTGTTGTTCTCATTTTATTTTATTTGATTTTGGTGGCACTGGGTCTATGTTGCTGTGCCTGTGCTTTCTATAATATGAGGAGTGGGGACTACTCTTAATTGCTCTGCCGGATTTCTCATTGCAATGGATTCTTCTTTGTGGATCATGGGCTCTAGGGTACCAGGCTCAGTACTTGGGCACACAGGCTTAGTTTCCCTGTGGAATGTGGAATCAGCCTGGACTACAATTGAACCCATGTCCCCTACACTGGTAGGCAGGTTGTTATCCATTGGAACACCATTAGAAGAAGTTACCTCATTCTTGAAGTATTCCTACAGATTTAGCATTGCATCCTGCAGCTTTTACTTTGACATAATCACAGATTTCCCATGCACATTTTCTGAAACAAACTACTACTCCCTTCTATGGGCCTTCATGCTGTTCCTTATACACAATGTAGTTTCATCTCCATCAGTTATGACCAGATTTCTTAGGGAAACAGAGAAAAAAGGTGGCAGTCTGAAAGAAAGGAGGTGAATTCTGAGGAAAATGTGACAAAAAGAAGGTATTTCATGACAGAAAGGAGGCAATTTAAGAGGGAAACCTGACAGAAGAAAGCATATCATGACAGAAAGGAGGAGATTTCATAAAGAAACCTGACAGAAAGAAGGCATTTGGTGACAAACAGGAAGTGATTTCTGAAGGAAAACTGACAAAAAGAAGACACTTTCTGATAGAAGGGAGGCGATTTTCTGAGGAAAACGGGGAGGGGGGGATATGGGGAGGGGGAGGTGTTTTATGACAAAAAGGAGGCGATTTCAAAGGAAAACGGTAACAGAAAAAAAGGCACTTTGTGACAGAAAGGAGATGTTTGAGGGAAACCTGATAGCAAGAAGACACTTCCTGAAAGAAAGGAAGAGATTTTCTGAGGAAAGCCTAACAGAAAGAAAGCGCTTACTGAAAGAAAGGAGTTGATTTCTGAGGGAAACCTGATGGAAAGAAGGCATTTTGTGACAGAAAGGAGACGATTTCTGAGGGAAACCTGACAGAAAGAAGACCCTTGCTGATAGAAAGGAGGTGATTTTTCTGATGAAAGCCTGACAGAAAGAAGATGCTTTCTGACAGAAAGGAGGTAATTTCTGAGGGAAATGTGACAGAAAGAAGACACTTTCTGACAGAAAGGAGGTCATTTTCTGAAGAAAGCCTGAAAGAAAGAAGACGCTTTCTGACAGAAAAGAGGTGATTTCTGAGGGAAATGTGACAGAAAGGAGGTGATTTTCTGAGGGAAAACCTGACAGAAAGAAGGAGCTTTCAGATAGAAGGGAGGCAATTTCTGAGGGATACCTGACAGAAAGAAGGCGGTTTTCTGAGGGCAACCTGATGGAAAGAACGTTCTTTTTGACAGAAATGAGGCAATTTCTGGGGTACCTTGACAGAATGAATGTGCTTTCCTACAAAAAGGAGGTGATTTATGAGGAAAGTCGACAGAAAGAAGACACTTTCTGACAGAAAGTAGGTGATTTTCTGAGGGAGATCTGACAGAACGAAGGCCCTTTAACAGAAAGTAGTAGAAAGAATCAGCTACACTCCAATTCAAAATAAAAAATTTTTAAAAATATTTGTTTCCAGCTGCAATTGCCACTACCTACATGACCTTAGTGAAATATTTTTCTTTTGGTTGATGTAAATTCTCTTATCTGTAAAATTAAAGAATTAAGCATTAAATTACCTTCTAATTTTAAGTCTAATTTTAACATCATATAATTTTACAGTGGCTATCACTGCAAGTGTGTCATCTTCTGACAGAACTGAGGCCAAGATGAGAATTATGTGAACTCCCTTAAGAGGGGACAACTGTATGTCAGAGATCCTAAGATATTCATAGATCAGGCAAAGATCAAACAAGGGGATATCTTCGATTGTATTTGAAGACTCTTCCCATCACTTCATGGCAAATAGATGGGTAAACAGTGGAAACAGTGACAGGCTTTATTTTGGGGGGCTCCAAAATCAAAGCATATGATGACTGAAGCCATGAAATTAAAAGACACTTGCTCCTTGAAAGAAAAGCTATGACCAACCTAGACAACATATTAAAAAGCAGAGACATTACTTTGCCAACAAAGTTTGTCTAGTCAAAGCTGTGGTTTTTCCAGTAGTCATGTATGGATGTGAGAGTTGGACCATAAAGAAGGCTGAACACTGAAGAACTGATTCTTTTGAGCTGTGGTGTTGGAAAAGACTCTTGAGAGTCCCTTGCACTGCAAGGAGATCCAACCAGTCCATCCTAAAGGAAATCAGTCCTGAATATTCATTGGAAGGACTGATGCTGAAGCTGAAACTCCAATACTTTGGCCACCTGATGCGAACAACTGACTCATTGGGAAAGACCCTGATGCTGGGAAAGATTGAGGGCAGGAGGAGAAGGGGACGACAGAGGATGAGATGGTTGGATGGCATCACCAGCTCGATGAACGTGAGTTTGATCAAACTCCAGGAGTTGGTGATGGACAGGGAGGCCTGGTGTGCTGCAGTCCATGGGGTCACAAAGAGTCGGACACGACTGAGTGGCTGAACTGAACTGAGCTGAATAGATGATTCAAGGAAGAGGGAGAGTTACCCAAATGAACACAGATGTCACTTTGAAGGATTGGAACATCCTGTCATGAACAGTGGAGAAAACAGTCTTATCAGTTTTACAAGGATCTGAACAAACTGGCCTGAAAATGACCACGTTCCCTTTCTCCTTTATCTACACTTTAATATTCCAGCTTCTCAATCATGAGCACCAAGGATGTATCTCAGACTGGTAAAATGCTTCCTTCCTATTTTGCATTATACTTAAAATTTTGCCACTGAAGCTCATCCCAAATTTCCATGCTTTTTCCAAATTCCCTTGCTTCCTGTTGGTTTTTAATAGTTTGATAGAATTCTTTTTTTGTGTGGTTGTTGTTGAGTTGTCTTACACACCTAACTTGCACCCTTCACAAATATTCCTTTGCCAATAGACTCCAGGTCACTTTGATTCACTAACCAAGTCTGACCCAATAGCTGCCATTCCAACTGTCTCTTTTGGAGATGGGGGCCCTTGTGAAAGCTACTTGATTTGTATCCTTGTGTCAAATGTCAAGACTTCTCCCCCTCCCCCCTATATTTGAGCCCCTTTTTGTAACCATGGAGCTCTTGGAACTTGTTTTCTGTTGGTGGAAATCCTTGTCTTTCTTCCCAATTTGGACCCCATCAGTTCTAAGGAGGACGCTTATGTTGGACCTCGGTATCCCTGAGACTGTGCGTTAGGGTCTGAGTCAAGATGGCCATGGTATAACTCAGTGTCCGAGTGGGTCTCCTAAGAAACCCAGCTCTACAGTTGTTCGCCACCTACCTTTTGAGAGCCAAAGAGAGAAGGAGAACAGAAAGCAAAAAACGGAGCCTCATGGTTGAATGCCTGGTAGAGCAGTGAGCAATCAGGAACAGCAGGATACAGCGCCTTTTATTTACTTCTGCAGACCAAGAGTCCTTTTAGTCAGTGAAGTTTAGCAAGTAAGAAAATAAAACAGCTTCTGCTGGAATGTTTCGAAACCCTGGGCTCTCTAAATCTGGTGACAAATTAACCTAACCACTGGAGACCAGATTGCTAATCCTGTACTTTTTCTGTGGGTCTCATGTTTCTCAGAGATCAGTATCTCTGGCCAGCATCTTTTGAAGGGTCATTGAGTGTAAAGTCCTTGTTACCAAAGTCCTCTGAGTTGCAAGGGGACTCTTTTTCCACATGAGGGAGAAAATAATTGCCTAAGGTCCATTTCTGGAAAAAAGAAGCTGTATTTAAGTTATTTCTTTAAAAGAGAGGCCAATATCACAAATGTACTATGTTCTTAGTAGAATCTGAAAGGTAAATACACTTAGTTCACATTGAAAACTAAAATTTTCTCATCCGTTATAACCCTTTGTATAATTGTCCCATATGACAAGGTTGGTGAGAAAAGGAGAGGAGTCAAAGAGCACAGTATTTCCTCAGTCACCATGTATTGTCTAAAGACTCTATGCCAAAAGCTTAAGAGGACCATCCCCCAGCCTTTCCCCCTATTTTTCGTTTATTGAGGAACCTCCACGCTGTTTCCCATAGTGACTGAATCATTTTACATTTCACCAGCAGTGCACAGACGTTCTGTTTTTTCCACATCCTTGCCAACACTTGTTAGCTCTTGTCTTCTTGATGCTAGCCATTGTAATAGGTGTGTGGTAATATTTCATTATGGTTTTTGTTTGCATTTCCTGATAATTAGTGATGTTGAGACCCTTTTCATGTACCTGTTGGTCATTTGTATGTTTTTTGGGGGGAAATTTCTGTTCAGTTCCTCTGTCCATTTTTTAAAAACTGGGTTGTTTGGTTTCTGTTTTTGAATTGTATGAGTTCCCTATGTATTTATATATATTAACCCATATCTGATATATAGTTTGCAAATATTTTCTCTCATTCTGTAGATTGCCTTTCCATTTTTGTAGATTGTTTCTTTTGCAGTGCAGAGCTTTTTAGTTTGATGTATCAAGTCTCACTTGTTAATTTTTGCTTGGTGCTTTTGGTGTCATATTCCAAAAAATCTTGTTGCCAAGGCAAATGTGAAGGAGTTTTGCCCTATTTTCTTTTAGGAGTTTTATGATATAGGGTCTTATGTTTAAGTCTTTAATTCATTTCAGGTTAATTTTTTTATTTGTAGTATAAGACAGGGGTACAATTTCAGTGTTTTCCATGTGATTATCCAGTTTTTTCAACACCATTTGTTTGAAAGATTGTCATTTTCCCATTGAGTATTCTTATCTCCCATGTCAAACATTAGTTGATTTCATAAATACTGCATTATAGGATGAGAGATGGGGAGTCTTCACTTACCAAACCACACTTCCTTAATCATCAAAGTGTTCCATATGACTGAAAACTGACTCCTTCTAAGAATAACTTTGAGGTATGTTGTTGAACTCAAGTCCTAAGGGCATTCAAGAAAGAAAAGTGAGACCGTATGACTCTAGGGAGGAAGATGAAGTTGTAGTCAGAAGTTGTGACACATCAAAAGTCTGTTTAAAAGGGGTATTGACAGCATACCCTGAGAGAGGTTACCATGTTTTCTACAGTAAAATGTTTAGGTTCTAGAAAAGCAAATTATTTGTGTAGAGGAGTAAAATAATTGAGAATCTCTGTATGATCACAATATTTCCTCATTGCAGTAGGACATAAATATCTTTTGGGGGGGGAGTTGTTAATTGAGATTTTATGTGTTAGTATACTTATTTCTGTTGGTCTTCAACTTTTTGTTCCCTCCTTTTTGGTTTCATCCCTTTCGAGTTATCTGCCATGCAGTTACAATCCTTATGTTATCACCCCAAATTATTTTCTCTTGCCTCGTTCCAGTTTTCTCGCATTTTCCTATTTATATCTCCTCCACTCCCAGATAGTTTCTAGATTTCCTCTATATTCAGCTTTTGAATTTCCTTTGAATTCTCTGTGTGTCTATTTAGTTATGTTGCATATATAATGATGTCTTCATTTTTGCAAACTGTTGGTTAAGTTTTTTATCTTTCTAAGATAATTTTTTTGGAAAATTTGTTACATAAATAGACTTTACTTTTTCTTATTATGCTTTGTTTGGAGTATAATTGCTTTACAATGTTGTGTTAGTTTCTGCGATACAATGAAGTGACTCAGCTCTATGTATACACACATCCCCTTCTTCTTGGGCCTCTGCCCCCACCCCCATCCGACCCATCTAGGGTTATCGCAGAGCACCCAGTTGAGCTTCCTGTGCTTTATAATAACTTTCCACTGGCTACTTTACACACTGTTGTGTATGTATGTCAATATCAATCTTTCTTACTTTCAAAGAGGATTTCTCTGGATTGAAGTGAGTTTCAAAGAAGTAGTATTTGGGTTGATTTGAAATCAGTATATAGTTATTTATTTTTATTGACAAGGGATGATGGAAGTTGATAATAAAGCCAGCAGTGTTTAATGTGTATATTCTAAAATTTTTAGACACAAACATGTTTCATGTTTGATGCTTTTCCAAGTTTCATTTTATCTTAGGCTTAATAGGTTCTACATAATCTGAATAGATAGCGGGCGTTGGAACTGGCAAAAGAATCCACCAAGAGCGACAGCATTTCCACCTTCTTTGGCAGTAGCCAATTATATCCTCTGTTAGTCTGCAGGTGTCTCTTTTGCAATTGCCTTGCAGATTGAGACAGTTGTTTCGCGCAGAACTCATACCACTTCTTACTGCAGAAGAAGAGCCATTAAAATCATTAGTCCATGAAGGGAAAAAAACCTGTAAATCTAGGTGTGAGATTAGATGAGATCTAGCATGAGCATTCTACATGGAGGAAAGAAACTGGACAAAATGTCCATCCAATTGCTCCATCACATTCACTATCTCCTTTTTACCCAAGAGCTAAAATACTGACAAACTCCCCTCCTTTCCTTATATCTTTAAGCTTCAAAAATAACTTTGGTAAATGTTGAAGTGAAACAACAAAGGGATGGACAAAATGTATATTCTAAATACACAATATCCTTACTATTTTACTTCTTTATATGGATCTTCAGTATTTGCCGAGTGTCTTCTATTCACTAGGCATTTTTCTTTGTACTAGCAATAGAAGAGTGAAAATGGCAGAAATGTTTCTTATCCTTACAGCAACTTATATTCAGTGAGGAAAAGTTTACCATACAAAATAGAATGACGAGATAATTTCACAAAGTGTTAAGTGGTTAGAATACAATAATAAGCCAGATATAGTCTGGAAGATGGAGCTGATAAGATGGACCAAGAAAGGCTTTCTCAGGATATAGCATTTGAACTGAGATTTGAATGATGAAAATGAAACAGACAAGTAGTTATCCACGTGAAGGTATGGTAGGTGTATAGGGAGCAAGGTCCTTTGCTTAGTTTATTTGAAGAACAGAACGACCTATGTGGATGGAACATATTGGGAAAAAATAAGTTTGATAAGAAATGAGATGACCTTGATTAAATGGGATCAAGATCATTCTGGGGCTGTAGGTCATAGGAAGCTTGCAGACTCATATAGTTAATACTGCAGTTTTCTTCTGTCAACTTCTCTGTGCTTATTCTTCTTTTAAAATGTTTGGCATTTTCACCTCCTCTTTCCTCCAATCCATTTAGATAAGGGATGGGGGAAGTTTCAGGAAAAACAACTCTGTGGATACTCAGATGTGCTGTGTGCTAAGTCACTTTAGTCATGTCCGATTATTTGTGACCCTATGGGAGGGCCAGGCTCCTCTGTCCATGGGATTCTTCAGGCAAGAATACTGGAGTGGTTGCCATTCCCTTCTCCAGGGGATCTTCCTGACCCAGGGATCAAACCTATGTTTCTTACATCTCCTGCACTGGCTGGCAGGCTCTTTACCACTAGCACCACCTGGGAAGCCCAGTGGTACCACATCTGGTACTACATCTGGTACCACTCAGATGTAGTACCAGTTTATTCTAAACTAATAAAAAACCTCTCAATCTCTTCATGTTTCAATCAGCTCAGAAACTAGAATTTATTTTTTCTTTCCAAGTTAGATGTGATCTACCTAACTAAAGGGACAAAGAAATTTTCATCATGGAGTGTATCAGAGAAACTTAAATTTGTGGACATGCTAAATGATCCTTTCAATTATATCTTTAAAAAGCAAAGGGTATTAGAAAGCTGAAAATTGGTCATTATGTCCAGACCATTATTTCCTCCTGGTGACTTATACAGAAGAAAAGTTATTTTACTAAGTAGCTCTCTAGTGGCAGAGCTAAATAAACTGGTCTTCTAGTGGAAAATCCACCTAGAGCTGGAGTTAAGAAACAGACAGTTAACAGCTTCACTTGGACTCACCTGTGTGTTGAGAATTTTCGTAGTGTCAAGATTTTACCACTCAAGAAATAATATGAGGTCCATTTAATAGTGGATGGAGTCTATTAAATAAGACGGTTTTTAGTATCATCACGTTAATTGTTTTATACTTGCCTGTTGAAGCCATTCCTAGCTAAGAATGATAAATCAATATTTTCTGATTAAAATTTGGTGGTGATGTTCCTGTTTACTGTAACAGAATTACATAGACAATATACCCACTTGATCAAGTAAGTTAAATATGTATTTGAAGGGGAGAATGGAAAAGAAAATCAACATTGACATCTGATAAACATTATTTTTTAAATAGGAAGAGTATTGCCTTAACCAAGTTAAAGTTTGTCTGCACACAAAAATCCAGATAATGTTTCATAGTAAAATACTAGCTTCAATCCCATGAAAATCATAAAGAAGAGAAGAATGTCCAATCAATACTATATGAATATAGTTCTGAAATTTTTGAGCCATGCCATAAGTCGTAAGAAGGAAACTCTGTGATGACTTGAGCCTACTGTTTCTTCCCCTCCTTCTGTATCTCCCCAGTTGCCATGGGAACGATGTAAGTAACATTTTGACAGAATCTGTAGGGGTGCCAGAAATCACAGGGTACCATCAATGCATCAGAAACTGAGAAATAACTGAAAGGCACAAACCAAATATGATCAGGTTGAAAGAAAGATTTAAACTCTGGCCCAGATTATAGGTTCAGTGCTCTCAAGTGACTGCTATTGTAGAAATAAACGGACCCTGAAGAATATCTTTGAAATATTTCTATTCTTGAAAATGATAGGTCGATTTCCTAAAATACTTCCTTCTTGAAGGAAAACAGTCTGTGAACTGAAACTTGAGCAGTGGGCCCTCTGTATTGGTCAGTTTGGTAGGTGGAGGGTTTCCTGGAAGTTCAATGCTGTGATCACCAGTCCTAACATGGGGACTGACTCCTGGGTTTTGCACATTGCTGTTTGGTTAAGACTGGAACCCGGGAACTGAGATAAAGAAGGGGAGAGGTTTACAGCGGTAGCTTTGGATGGCTGCAGAAACACATTCTCAATTGAGACCATAAGAACATGGCAAACCCAGTACAAGCAATGAATTTATTATGAACGATCAGGAAGGTAAGACACTGTGAGTACTCGTTAATGGAAAAATAACATATTTGGACCTTCACAGACTAAAGGTATGGGAATCACCCATATGAGCAAATAAATATATTCTTGCCTTGACAAAGAAAGCAAGCTGAGTAATTTATGTGTGCGTGCCTAGTCACAGTCGTGTCTGACTCTTTGTGACCCCATGGCCTATAGCCGGCCAGGCACCTTTGTCCATGGGATTTTCCAGGCAAGAACACTGGAGTGGGTTGTCATCCCCTCCTCCAGGGGATCTTCCCAACCCAGGGGTCAAACCTAAGTCTCCCACATTGCAGATTCTTTACGATCTGAACCATTCAGGAATTTATAGATCACATTTTTAAGAGTCCCTCAGAGATCTGGGCTCTCAAAGAAAGCTAATTAACTAAAATCCAAACTCCCTTGACCTGCCACAAGGGAGGGGCAGTGAGGACACAGAGATAGCGGCATGGGTGGTTTGTCTTACAGTCTTTCGGGCTCCTCTCAAAGGTCTTATATTTATTCTTTGCCCTAAGGATCTAAGGTCACAGGGTCTCTCCATTTCCCAGCCCAATCATTTTCTTCCCGCATCGCACATGCATTAATATTCCAAACTCTATTATCCTCCTAATTGCCTCCAGATTTATGTTGAGGTACCTATTCTGTGCGATACTGTTTAACATAAGAAGCCCTTCCTAAAATGTGGACCAGCACTTGATCTTCTCAGTAACCCCTTACTGGGGACTCTAATTCTCTTTCTGAAACCCTCTCCTGGGTCTGTGCCATTTACACAGTGTGGCCCAGTGGCCAGTTTAAATGAGACAGGTCTGTGTTATGCCTTAGTCCTGATACAGTGATAAGTGCTTCTTTCACTTTCCAAAGATATGTAGTTCCGATTCTTTAAATGTTCATCCTACATCTATAATCATGGCTACACCTCCCCCGTAATGAGAGTTGTGCTCATCATTATGCTGATTTGTCAGTTCCTTCAGGAGGCAAACCTACAGGACAGAGTCCCCAGGATGCATTCTCTGCACTAAATCCTGGCGATAGGTCTCTGTCCATCTTTTTCTGACCTACTGAATAGATATAACAATAGATGCTGATGGAATTCAATCCTTTCCGATCTACCTGCCTACCAATGGGTCACTGTGCCTCACCTAGACATCGCAAGCTACAAAGTAAGGATAAAGCCGAATGTGATGCCATCGAGCATTCGGTTAACAGCGAAGGAATGATCTCTCTACCATCCTCCCCTATTGTCATCCTATGAGGTTTATGAATCTGCAAGACTGATTCCAGGGTCTTGTCTGACCCTCCCAACAGCTTTCTGAACTGTGGATCCAGGTAACCAGCCGCCACCTTACCTGGGGATAAGAGGATCAAGAAGAAGAGCGCAGAGAGCAGCAGGTGGAGCCTCATGGGTGAACAGCAGCTGGAGGGAAGGAGCGTCAGCATGGCTCGAGCTGGTAACCACTGGGCGGGCAGGTCCGTGGCTTTTTATGGTGTCCCCTGGGCCTGCGGTTTTTCCATGGTTAGTAGAGCCTATCCAAAAGAGAGTTAACTCAGTCTTCCACAGGAAATCTCCAGGGAAAAAAGTACATGGTGTGGTGGAAACTCAATGGATGAGAAAGCAGAAGCTGATGCCATGGGTTTCCCAGATTCAGGATATCCAAGCTGTCTGCTGTGTTCCCTTATGGGGAAGACCCTCCCAGCAGGGGATTGATGACTTTAGCAGTCAGCCAATGAAGACGTAGTCAGTTCCTCTTTATGTTACATGGAAAATAGAAATTGAGTTCTGTTTCACATTTATAATGTCTAGAATTGAAAGTTTTTGCACATTTTGCCTTTAAAATTGCTGTTTTAGTTGCTCCACAGTCTTTCTTAATTTTTATTTTTAATTTTTGACTGTGCTGAGTCTTCGTTGCTGTGTGGGCTTTTCCCTAGTTGTGGCAAACAGGGGCTACTCTCTAGTTGCAACGCGCAGGCTTCTCATTGCAGTGGCTTCTCTAATTTTGGAGGTGCACGGGCTCTAGTGTGCTCAGGTCAGCAATTGCGGCAAATGGACTCAGCAGTTTTGGCTCCCAGGCTTTAGAACACAGGCTCAATAATTGTGGTGCACTGGCTTAGTTGCTCTGCAGCATGTGGGATCTTCCTGGATCAGGGATTGACCCCATGTCTCCTGCATTGGCAGGCAGATTCTTTACCACCGAGCCAGCATGGAAGCCTGCTCTACAGTCTTAATGTATTTTTCACCTACTTGATGTACCAATTGTCAGTGAGAAAATGTTGCCTGCATTACCTTTGGTCCATTTATTGTAAAGTAACTAGACCCAGAGAACTCCATGGACAGGGGAGCCTCGCGGGCTACAGTCCATAGTGTTGCAAAGAGTTGGGCATGACTGAAGAGACTTAGCAGGCAACGAGACCTGTTACCTAGATTTCTAGGATGATGCAGCAATAGTATCAGTAACAGCAGCAGGAGAAATAATAGCGGGAGCACTTCTATCAGTCAGGATCCAGCCAATCAGAACAGAGTAGGGCTTTGGTTTACAGAGGGGACTTACATCAGGATTTGTTCAAAGAGAACGCCGAGGGAACCCAGAAGCAACTGCAGGCAGTGGACATCACCCCTCAGTGAGACAACAAAATGGAAGAAGCCAGGAGCCAGGGGCGGACTCCTGTGGTCCTCAGGCCTCAGAGGAGGGGGCATGCTGCCCAGCCATGCTGGTGCCTCTGCAGACATGAGGGGAGGCCTTTCAGAGTCAGTCCTCAGGTCTGTGAAGAGGGGCATCGACTAGCTGTTGCGGACACCTGTTTGAGGACATTGTGAGATGGGTTCTGTAGCCCCATGAGAATGTGGACCCAGGAGGCCACTGTTGCTCCTGGATGCAAGCCATTGTTGCTATAGCAACAGTGACAGGAACAAAAGTGAGGGAGGAAGTCCACCCCCCTTCTCCAAGCTCTAACTCTCCCTGGAGAGTCCGTCCTTGAAGCCAATTGGCAAAGGAGTCTGGGAAATGCGATCTGCACCTTCCTGGTCCCCGAGTTCCTGTGAAGCATGGTGTCAAAGAGGGGGCATCTGGAACAAAGAGACTCTGGGGAAGTGACGCCATAGTGAATGCAATGTTAGAAAGTTCGAGCAGTCAGATTTTTTTTCCAACATGCAGATATTTCAAGTGATTATGTTGTAAACTCATTCTGCATTTCTTAAGTTTTAAGTCACCTAGGGAAACAATGTTCCAGAGTGAAATACAAGGAGGGATATTGAACTGGGGATGAACTAAATCAGATTCATTCTGGCAATGGGATCTGATGATAATTGGGCCAGAAGGTGGTTAGACCCTGAAAAAGAAGCAAAAACAAGAGAGAAGCAATACGTAAGAATGAAAAATGCTATCAGTTATGCTGGAGTATCTAAGAACCACTTTCCTATGCTGCCTGTCCATGAATTAAAGGCTCACCATTCTGAAGGATAAGTTATGGGAGTAGGTGCCTCATACCTATTTAGGGCTTTTGTAGGGAGGCTGCAACATGTTCTTGAGGCAAGATATTTAGCCCCTCTGGTTTCTGGTTCTTATCATTGTGTCAAAGCCTGTAGCAGAGTTTTTCAACCTCAGCACTGTTGATACTTTGGGTCAGATAATTCTTTGTTGAAGGTCATTTCTGTCATTGTAAGATGTCTAGTAGCATCCTTGGCTGGTAGCCTCTTGGCTACTATTAATAGATGCTGGTAGCATCTTTCTGGTTGTCACAACTGAAGGTATCTCTAGACATTGGCAACTGTGTGCTGGGGAGAAAAGCGTCTCCAGGTGAGAGGTCTGGTTTATAAGATCTAAGTCATCATGCGGGTTGTTTTTCTTCTACTTTTGGACCACTCCTTAGGGCCAAGGTTTGGGTAGGGTTATCAGATGGGAGCTGACTTTGAATGAACCCAGGTAAAATTTGGGGTTATATGATCTTATCAGGAGCAGAGCCAGACAGGGTTTTTTCCATCACTCAGTATCAGGGCCCACCGTTTTATAATTCAGACTGTAAGAGATGATGATGAGGACTTCTCTGCATGACTGGAACTCCTCCAGATTTTCACCTGACCCCATGGTGGTGCCAGGTCTCAAAAGCACAGGAAGGTTCTGGGGGCAGAAGCCGTGGTCACTCAGGAAGGCCATGTTCTGGGTGGAGGAATGCAGCAGGTTCTCGTAAGTGAATTCTCTCCCGCCATTAAAGCCTGAGGAAAAGAAGCCACAAGCTGTTAGGAGTCAAAGGGAGCTATAAAAGCTGAAGAAAGGAGCAGAACTGACGTTTGTGTTGTCTTTTAAGTCAGATATATTGAGATGTGTCTTACACAATAGAATTATTTTCATTAAAATTTAGCTCATTTCTATGAGTTTTTAAACGTGCATATAGTTGTATAACTACCACCACAATCAATACCTAGACCAGTTCTATCACCTACAAAATCCCCGTCATATTCTTCTGTGTCCAATGTCTCCTGTTCCCAGCCCCTGACAACATCTTATCTTTCTGTCCCTATAGTCTGTTTTGTCTTCTTTTTTATCTGTTTCTGCTTAAGTGAGGTTTTGGTAGTTTGTTTCTTTCAAAGAATTCACCCATTTTCATTGATCTTGTTGGATTTATGTACGTAAAGCTATGCCTAATAGTGTCTGACTGTTCACCTTCTATCTGTAGGATCTAATGTACTTTCTTTCATGGCTGGCATTGGTAAACTGTGTGCTCTCTCTCAGATCAGAATGGTAAGACACATAAATTTTATTCATCTTTTCAAAGAACCAGCTTTTGATTTCATTTCTATTTTCTATTGATTTTCTGTTTAATTTCTTTTGTTATTTACATTAATCTCCTCCTTTATTTATTTTAATAAATATTAAATATGCTTTAAAGATTTAATATGCTCTTCTTTGACTATATAAGCATTTGGATACTATAAATTTATTTCAAAATGCTACTGTAAGCTTTATTCCACACATTTTGTTATATCATATTTTTATTTTTACTCAAGTTGCATGCTTATTCATTTTTATCTAGAATTTATTGTTTGATTTTCAAATATATGGGAACTTTTCAAGTACTGAATATTGATTTCTGGTTTAATTCTAGTAAGGTTATTGAGCATATTTTGTATGATCTCGATAATTTTGTGTTTATCAAGACTATTTTGTGGCTCAGAATACAGTTTACATCTCTAAATGCACACTTAGAGTGTTTATTCTACTGTTGTTGTGGGAAGGTTTTAAACAATATTAATTAGATTAAGCTGGTTGTTAGTATTGTCCAGGACTTTTATATACTTACTGAATTTTGGTCCTCATATTTTAGTTGTTACTGAAAAAGAAATGATTATTTTATTGAGATATAATTGATATACAATATTATATTCATTTTGGATGTACAACATAATGATTTAATATACGCATGTATTTTGAAGTGATCACCACCATAAGTCTAATTAACATCCATCAAAAAGCATGGTGAGCAAGCTCCGGGAGATAGTGAAAGACAGGGAAGCTTGGTGTACTGCAGTCCATGGGGTCGCAAAGAGTTGGACATGACTTAGGCATGGAACAACAAAGCATGGTTACAAATTGTTTCCTTGTAATGAGAACTTTAAGATTGAGTCTCTTAGCAACTTTCAAGTGTTGAAGTGTTGAACATCACCCAGAATGAATTTCTGAGTCAAGGCAGAATGCCTGGCAGGACAAGTGTGCAATACAGTATTATTAATTATATTCACCATGCTGTACACTGGATCCCTAGGATTTATTTTATAATGAAGCTTTGTACCTTTTGACCATTTTACCCTTTTTACCCACCTCCAACACCCTCACTCCAATGACCACCAATCTGTTCTCTATTCACTGTTTTTTTGGCTTGTTTTTTCTTTTGGAGTCCATGTATAAATGAGATCATACAATATTTAACTTATTTCACATAGCATAATGCCATCAAGGTCCATTCATGTTGTCATGTTTTTATAGCTTAATAATATTTCATTATATATTAATATATATGACATTTTCCTTATTCATTCATCTATCAAGGGACACTTAAGTTTTCCATATCTGATTATTGTGAATAATGCTGCAATGAACACTGGAGTACAGATATCTTTTTGAGTTAGTGTTTCTGTTTCCTTCAAAAAAAAAAGAACCCAGAAGAAAATCTGTTGCATCATATGGTAGTTTTATTTTTAAAATAGCCTCTGTTTTCATTAAGGTGAAATGATCTTAAAAATAAAAAACCCTAAAGACTCCATAAATGACTGTTAGAACTAATAAATGAATTAAAGTTTCAGGATACAAAATCAACATACAAAACTTAGTTGCATTTCTATATGCTAAAAATGAACTATCTGAAAAATTAAGAAATCAATTTTATTTGTGATAGCATCAAAAACAATAAAATACTTAGGAACAAATTTAGCCAAAGAATTGAACCATCTATACACTGAAAATATAAGACAATAATAAAGGAAATTGAAGAAGGCAGAAATAAATGAAAAGGTGTCCCAGAATGGAATATTGTTTGGTTATAAAAAAATAAGAAGGAAATTTTCATGGAAGAACTTTGAGAATGTATGCTAACTGAAGTAAGTCAGAGAAAGACAAATACCATATGATCTCATTTTTATGTGGAATTAAAAAAAATCCAAACTCATAGAAACCACAAATAGATTGATGGTTGTTGGGGGTGGGATGAATGGGTGAGGGTGGTCAAAGTGTACAAGCTTCCAGTTATAAGGTAAATAGTTCTGGAGAGCTAATAGACAGCCTGCTGTGTATAGTTAACAACATTTTAGTGTATAATTGAAAATTGATAAGGGAGTAGATCTTCAAAGTTTGCACCATGTATGCAAAAAAATTCTAACTATATGTTAGGATGGTAGTGGTAGTTTAGTCGCCAAGTCGTGTCCAACTCTTGTGACCCCATGGACTGTAGCCCGCCAGGCTCTTCTCCGTCTGTTAGGATGGCTATTGTCAAAAAATAAAAGAGAAAAAGTGTTGTTGAGAATGTGGGGAAAGGGGCACCCAGAGCACTGGCTGTGAAGAGGGTGTGAGAAGATCTTGTCTTTTATCTGGGTGTCATTCTGTCTGTGATTCAGCTTCCTGGTGACGTCCGGGAAGATTTCCTGTGAGCTGCCCTATTGTCAGGAAGGGAGACCCCATGAGGCTGCGTGGAGTGAAGTGGTGCATTCTCCAAGTTGGAAAAGGGATTCGTCTCCCCAGATGAAGGGCAGAGGGCTGCAGGGCCAGGTGAAAACAGGAAGTGAGACAAAGTCCCTGCCCCCAACCAGAGCTCATCCAGGCCAGATAAAAAGATGGAAACCAAACCACAGCCAAGTGAGGCTACATCACAGGATTCTTAAAACAGGTTCTGTGTTTGCAAATTTTGATTCTTTATTTATTGAGAACTCACTAAGAATCCCTGTGAGAACAAAAGACAGAGAGGCAAGAGTGAAAGGTCAGGAGAGTAAGAATAAAACATCCAAACAAACAAAAAGTTTCAGGAGGCCTTCAGCGCACCCTGGGTGTGGTGGGCTCGACTTCAGGGACGTTCACCAAGGGCAAGCAGCATGGGCGGCCATCCAGACATCGCCCAGAATGGATTTCTGAGTCGAGGCAGAATTCCTGGCAGGACCCATTTGGACGCTCACAGACCTCCCTGAAACTGGCGCTGCCTGCACAGAGAAGAGGGTGATGGTTACTGTTTACTGGTTTCCTTAAATTTTATTGAATTACATGCAGTGAAGGAATATCTGGAAACAAGCTTGTATGGATTTTTCATTGTTACTCGATTTTCTTAAAAATCTGTTTGTTGTTTACTTGCTAAGTTGTGTCCAGTTCTTTGCGACCCCATGGACTGCAGCCTGCTAGGCTCCTCCATCCAATGGGATTTCCCGGGCAAGAGTACTGCAGTGGGTTGCCATTTCCTTCTCCAAGGGATCTTCCAAACCCAGGGTTTGGCAGACAGATTCTTTACCACTGAGTACCTGGGAGAGCCCCTTAAAAATCTGCTTTCACACAAAAAAATCTGGATTGGGGGCATTCTTGTAATATCTGGCAAGATTAAGTGCATCTAAGAAAGGAAAGACTGCTCATGGGTAGCCCTGTCCTTGCTCTGGGGCTCACACACATCAAAGCTCCTCCCGTCTTTGTCACTGCCTGTCATCTCCTGACACTGATGGCAGAAGTCAGTCTTTATTTGTTATGAGTCTTATACTGCTCATTTTTCTAAAGTTGAAAACACTTTTTAGAGAAAGCTGTCTTTCTGTGTGTTTGTGTATCTTTCAAAAGTGGAACTGAAATACAGATCCAAAAGATAATGTACACAAGGAAATTATTAGAGAGGATATACTTCTGGGGGAAGGGAATGATATTCCTACCTATGTAATGTGCAGATAGCGCCCACATCAGCATTTCTTGCCTCATGAGGGGGCACTCACTGCTTCTCTCCCTGGTGCTGCTCTTCCAGGTTGCAAACTGCTGCAGGAATCATTGTATACATTGAGTTCTTAAGGGATAGGCTACCCACTCCATTATTTTTGGGCTTCCCTAATAGCTCAGATGGTAAAGAATCTGCCTGCAATGCGGGAGACCTGGGTTCAATCCCTGGGTTGGGAAGATCCCCTGGAGAAGGGACTGGCTACCCACCCCAGTGTTCTTGCCTGGAGAATTCCATGGACAAAGGAGCCTGGCCTGCTACAGTTTATAGGGTCACGAAGAGTCAGACACAACTAAGTGACTTTCACTTTCAAGGGCTGAACACATATGCTTGTTAAAAACATTGATTTGTATTTGACTTATGTCCTAATATATTAGTGTTCTGGAAATGGGTCACACACAATGAGGGGCTCAGTTTCGAAAGCGGCTTCATTTCAGCAGTCTCCATATGTAACAAAAGCACCTTTCCCAAGACAGTTTGTGAAACTCTTTGCTGGCATTAAAAAAGGTCTCAAAACCAGCACTTCTAGATTTTTCTATTCCAGAACACAAAAGCCAACTCTTGAATAGCTTCACATCAGTGTAGGGCATTTGTGGCAATTCAACAAAAGTCCATTGAATTCAAAGGAGTCAGATGGATTAAATTGAATTTAACTCTTTACTGTTCACAAAACAATCACTAATTGATATTTGTTATGCATCCACTGAATGGGAGGCCCTTACTGGGGAGCAGGCTCCAAAGGAAAAAAAAAATATGATGGCCCTTGACTTCTAAGATATCATGGTACAGTCATCTTCGTGGCTAGACAGTCCAGGGAAGAGTCAACTAGCTCTCAAAGTAGAACGTTGGCCCGAGGATGAAGAAGAGGTTTGGTAAGTGAGAGCCAGAGGTAAATAAAACATGACTGAAATAAAGACAGTGTTAAGTGTCCCAGGGGATGAGAACTCAAAGCACTAAAGCCTCAAAGAATCTGATGGATGGAGCAGGCTTTGGAAGGAAATTTATGGGATCAGATTAGTGCTAAGTAAGGCTGTGCATTCAGTTTTCATCTGCATTTTCCCCTATTCCCAGAATAGTAACATTCTCTGTATGTGTGTGTGTACACATGCCTGTCTGTGAAATACACCCACTGCCCCACGCTCCACAAGGGATCTGAGACGAATGAGAGGGCTGGGATTACAGCTCCTTATACGGGGACTGTCCACATTCACCCATCTGTGTACCTTCGGACTCCTTCCCAGAGCTGAGACCCCGAATTCTCAGGAAAAGATAAGACAGTCCTGTTGACGTAGAGCAGTGAGTCGCTCATGCCTCCTTAGATCAACACGTCCTGGAGATAAACATCTGTGCCTGCCCCTGTGATGGGTGCTGGCACACCACACAGCATGCAGGTGGATAGACTCCACCACAGTGCCATCTTCATCCCTGTGTTTAAGGTCTATTCCAGGAGAACAGATGTTGAAAAGGAAGAGGAAGCCCAGGGTTGGGATGGAGACTTCGGGGACATCATCAAGCCAGGAGACCAGCAGTGTTAAGGGGTAATGGGTTAGCGGTCTCTCCGGAGTCAGACACAGACTAAGCACGCGCACACACACACACACACACACACTGACTCAGAGTGGCCTTTCAAGGAGACCCTTCACCTATCCACCTGCCAGGCCCCTGTAGCTTTGGAATAGTTCTCATATTAAGTATCTTAAGATTCTAATTTTTGCTGAAAGTAGTGGAGTCCTGGAGACCAAAATTTAGTAGAATAATGCCCCCGTTTTTGCCACGTAGATCTAGAAACTGCGAGTAAACTTGCCTAAATAATTCATCTTCAGTGCTGGAGCCAGGAGGGTTTCTTTCAAGCCCTTGAAACACCCTTGAAACGCCCTTGACCTCGTGTTGTCTAACTAAGAGTCTGTGGGGAATGACTGAGTCAGGAGGCTGTGGGTCTTTCCAGGTTTCCCAGGAGGTTTCCCACCTCCTCAGGCAGAGGTGATGGCGACGTTGCTCTGATCCCTGGATCTGCTCAAGGTCTCAGGCGCTCTACTCTTACCAAGGCGTCAGCAAGGTTTTGTTGTTGTTGTTGTTACCTGGTGGAACGTGGCTCATAAAGAAGAGAACGGTGAACACGGGGACAGCAGTGGTCATGCTGGAGAGAGGACACGACCTGGCTTCGTCTCCAAGAGGCAGAGGCCACTTCCGCCCGCGGCTCCGGCGCCTGCGGGACGGCAGGGCCGGATGTCCGCGCTCCTCCGCCTCATTAGGGCTCCGCGCAGAGCTGTTCTGAGCCCAGAGCGGCCTTCGCCGGAAGCCGGAGAATCCTCCTTTCGTGGGACGCTCAGAGCATTGGGAGCCTGTGGGCGCGCACTTTGGACCAGAAAACCGTGTTAAATGGGAACATGGGCTACAAATGCTTTGGCCCCGGATGAAAGGGTCTGAGCGAGGAGCCGTCTGTGTTCAGGTCCAGTGAGCGGGGCTGGCTTCCTCCGTGACTAGACGTTAGTGAGCTCTTCCGGGCTTTACGGGCCATCCTCACGGTCAGTCGCCTTCTCCCTCCGGGTCGGAAGGCCCACGGTGCTCTGCTCACAATGTACTCAGGACACGCATGTGAATTTGCTTCCCAGACACTTGCCTCCAGTGAGCTGTGAGCTTGCTGCTGAGACCAGGCTTTGCTCCTCAGGGCTGAGGAGGAAGTTGAATCCTGTGGTCATTTACTCTCAGAACCTCAGCAGGTCAGACGCTGGTGGGGCAGGGAAATGGACATACCTCTGAACATGGAGGCAGGAGGTCAGGGTTCAGGTCCAAGTCTCTAGGCCAGCCCCTCACTAGAGGTCCGGCCATCAGCAGAAAGCCATCTTCCTGGAGTCTCAGCAGCACCTGCATAGATTCAGGTCTGCTGCACCTTGATCAGGAGACACTCGATCATGCATGAAAACAGCTGGTAAAGCTGCTTCAAGATGCAGACACCTAGACCCACTCTAGGAAGTTTTATTTTGGTAGGGTGCAGTGGAGTCTGGATGTCTGCATTTTTAACACAGTTCCCAGGTACCAATTCTGGAGTGTATTCTGGAATACTCAGTGGAAAATGTCGCCTTAGATCATCTCTCAGCTCCTTTCTAGCTCTTACATTAGAGTATCCCAAGTGCTCTTGTCTGAGTAAATCTTGTGGTTGGCTTTTATGACTGACATCAACATTCTGTGTGTATCTAGGTGTGTATGTGTGTGTGCGTGCCTGTAGGCAGCACACAAAGGTAAATTGCACACCTTAATCTGTGCCAAGTTAGAGTCCATTTTTTAAAGACAGCTGGCCAGGGGAATAATTAAATTGACAGAGCAATCTATTTGGAAGAAGGCTTTTGCAGTAATAGAGGCTAATTTAGGTTCCAGACTAAAACAATGTGTGTGTATAGAGGGAGGAGCAAGAATGTTTGAGAGACAAAACATGGGGCCATGATGACATTTATAATGAAAGTGGGTACACATGAGTAGCCGATAATTTTAACCTCAGTGCTTAAGTAAATGGTAAGAACACTTACCTGGAAATAGAACTGTGCTGAGAGGCAAGTTGGCTTCCCTGATAGCTCAGTTGGTAAAGAATCTGCCTGCAATGCAGGAGACCCCAGTTCGATTCCTGAGTCAGAAAGGTCCACTGAAGAAGGGATAGGCTACCCTCTTCAGTATTCTTGGGCTTCCCTTGTGGCTCAGCTGGTAAAGAATCCTCCCGCAATGCGGGAGACCTGGGTTCGGTCCCCAGATTGGGAAGATCCCCTGGAGAAAGGAAAGGCTACCCACTCCAGTATTCTGGCCTGGCGAATTCCATGGACAATACAGTCCATGGGGTCGCAAAGAGATGGACACAACTGAGCGACTTTCGCTTCCTTCACTGAGAGGCAAGGGGTTGGTGACCCTCAGCCTGAGCAAGTGTAGATAAGTGCCTGGTTGGTCAGGGAGTTTCTAGAACCTTCGTTGT